>NW_016174195.1:0-5163 GCF_001687245.7 Rhagoletis zephyria
TACCAATGTTCTGTCAATTAGAATTTATTTATTCAAGAAGTCAGAAAGTCTCAATCTTTGCAATACTAGGATCCTCATCCAGGTAGCGACTCAGAAAACATTGCTGAACATTTAATAATTAATCTATTGACCTATAACTGGACTACCGTGAGAGTTTTTCAATGTTTTTGGCCACAGAAGCATATCACCACCAAAATCCAAGCAAGCAACCTCAAACCTCACTCTGGGTAAGCACCACCGACTGGTTTGTGTGGCCATAACGGAGGCCATGCCCATGTGCCCGACAGAGACGTTTGGAGTCATCACAGGCAAATAGCTACTCTTATAGACAAAGAGGCTTGCTGCAGCGCCCTGAGACTACCGACCTTTAGTAGCCTGAAAAGCGGAGACCCTGGGTGTCCTAAAACTGTTCATTAATTATCCCGTAGAAAAACTTATAGACTCTATGCTATCGAAGCTGACCTTTATAAAGCCCTACAAGCTAATAATACTTGAAAGGGACACCTGTAGAGCGATTATCGCTATTTTTAGAATTCTCACCGGATACCTGACAGACCACTGCAGATTGAGGTACCATCTACACAAAATGGTACTATCTGAGGAGGAAACCTTGGAGCATATATGCTGCCCATGTAAAACTCGAATTAGACTTATACACCGTGGAGAGTGAATCCAGAATCTCGACCACGGCACCCTCCAAAGTGCTTAATTTCATTAATAGCATAAGGTTGGAGTGACCCACATAACACGTTTAGTATGATTCTTATCAAGAAGCTCTAATTAAGTGTCTTATCTGGTATTGGTACTATCTTTTTGTGAACGGCGAAGAAACAGCTTTAAGCAGATTTGTGCTAGGGCTCTTCCTTAATACAAAAGCTGGTCACCATACGAAAAGCTGCATTCATAACGTCTGGAATGTAACTGTAATTGCCAAATGGTCTCCATGTCATTACGGGAAATTTAATAGCTCATTTGCCGCGAAGAACCTAAATGCCTTTCAAAGTTCTAACATTTACAACGTTATGGCCTAGAGACGATTTAATGTCACGCTTGCGTAACGTGGTGTCAATCCAGTTCTCTAAATACTTCCCTGAAAAGCTTGCTAATCGCTGGCAAGCTTTCCAAAATCTCTTCGAGGAAGATAAGAAAGTTGTATGAATTTTATTACTGGTCGCCAAAATAACATTGCCATTGTTGTAACACGAAGCCGTTCTCTAACAAGTGCAATGAGTCATAGCTCAAAAATCTCAAGTAGGAAGCTGTTTAAATTTACTTTGTTATCCTTTATTTCTACCAGCAAAATGCCAACACCTTTACGCCACTACTTCATTCCCTTTTTGCTCTTTCATATTTCATTTCTGGCTCATTTACCTCGGTCATTACATGCAGACTCCCTCGCCCTTGCAACTTCATCAAAATATGGCGTTGGCAGCAATTTTATTAATACTTCAACGTACTGTAAAGCGTGCGAAAATTCCACCGCCAAATCCTGGTTAAACCCCAGCCAACAATTAAAATTTTCACGACTGCTTGCTGCTGGAAAATGCTTCGGAATAATTTTAAACTACTGGAAAATAGGGAAGACGTTAAGTTGTTAAACGGGGTAAAAGTTGACTCTTCTTCTTGCTTAAGTGTGGGCGCTAAGTGAGTTGTAGTTGCGCTTGCTGTTATGAAGTGGCCATTGTTGTTGCGCTTGTACGTTTGTTGTCATTATTTTTATGCCTTTGGTCTGCCTGAATTTCAAATGACTGCTTGTTTGTGTTTTGCAATGAAATAATTTGAAATGCCAAAAGAGCGACAAGCACTTGAGCACTGGCGCACGAAACCAGCAAAATGACAGCAACAAAAGCAAAATTGTAAAAGAAAAAAAAAAAACAAAACGGCAGAAACCTGAAGTAAATGTACCCAAACTCTGCGACATCAAAAAAGAAAGGACATACGCCACAACAATTTACTCGTTATGTAGAACAACAAAAGTATGAAAATGAAGCCTTGAAACAATAGCAACAAAGTTGCTAAAATGCAAATAACAATTACAACAATGTTCAGTTGCATGTCGCTTCAGTTATCGTTCTGTCCTTTAACTGCGAAATTTCACTCGTCGGCGTCTTCGTCTTTTACAGCGACATGCCGCCACTCAACTGGCAAATGACCAAAGTGACAGTTCGACGCCGGTTTTCCAGGTGCTTTTGTGGTCTTTTGCTTGTTGGTGTTGTCGTTTCTGCAGTTGTTGTTGTTGGTTAATCAGACATCGAGTACTAAAAAGTGATTTTTTTTCTTTTTTACTTATGGCTCTTCTTTTGGTTCTTTCATTTTGGCCTCAAACATTTTACTCGCGAGTTAGTAAGTCCCTAATTTAGGACCTTCTGCTAGTTGAGTTTTTTCTAGATTTTTCGTTTGATTTTGGACTTTATAATTCAAAATATTATTGTCCTTTTATTTCGATACTGAGGAGTCCTGGTATCAAAGCTTTTATTATTTGACTATATCGATCGACTTAGCCAAATATGTATAAGAATTTTTTAGCGCTGATAAGGATTAATCAATTAGCTGATTCCATCTGCATTAAGAAGATCTTTGAAGTACCAGCAATCACTGCAGATTCGAACCTAAACCATTTCTACCATTCCAGCAATGGAGTTATAATCATTTAGTTTGTCTACTTCTTTGTTTAGAATGGTATGTGTTTGTATTATCCCTCTGCTTTCTTTTTTTGTAAACATATTGGTACTTCTGCTGTATTTGTCTGTTGTAGTCTGTGAAATATCAGCAGCTGCTGTTGTTTCTAATTTGAATTTGCTGCTTGCAATCTTGATGACTACCTAGGCTGTCAGTAGGGAATGCTGCTGCTGCTGCCAGTTACGACAAGTTGATTTCACTCCTGCCGAGCTTAAAGTTTCGAGACATTATTTGTCTTTTAGCGGTTGAGCAGTTACCATTGTCTTTACTCTGCCAAATGATGTTCGCTTGTAGTGGCCATGGCTTTGGTTTTTTGCTTTCATCCTTTTCTATCCTTTTTGTACCCAATGCATCAATACCACGACAGCGCGTTACAGTAAGAGTGTTATGTTGTAGTGAGCCAATAGTTTTGAAAAAAACAAATCCATAAGTAACAAAACTAACTCTGGATTCTGTGGCCTTTCACTTTCTTTTAGATATTTAAGTAGTATTTGCTATGAAGAAATCAATACAGATACACAACTACTCTTCCATCGGTATCTGTCAATTCGTAGGATTAATGTGTTCGTGTTTTAAAACTGTTCAATATCATCTTTAAGTCCCTCTAGAAGTAAAAAGTAAGTGCTTTCGAAAAGTCTGTAAGACTAAAGAATTTTGAAAAAAATTATAGACAAGTTGATTATAAAAAAATCAATTGAAGTAGAGTGGCTAGTACCAAGACTATGTAGGTATTTTAAAGTTGTTCTAATTTTTTTCCCAGTCACGCCCCAGAGCTGAAGAATATCGAAATAAAGGTGACCGGATTTTGACGTTTTTAACCTAGTTCATATCGGAAAAATATATATTTTTTCGTAGAATTGCTATAAAATCATTAAAAATAATTATTTTTTATCGAATAAAAATATTACCCTTCAGAAATCTCGAACAATAAAATTATGAAGCATATTTAACTTACTTACTATTTTTTCATAACCGATAATTTAATCTCTTGTTTACAAGATTGGTTGTTTTAGGCGTTCGTAAACACCTCACGTACGCTTTGAAAAAATATTTAGTAAAATTTTAAAGTTAAATTTTCCTTATAATTCCGTTATTGGATTATTTCTGAAAGGCAATATTTTCATTCGATCAAAAAATAATTATTTGGAACGATTTTATAGAAATTGTAAGAAAAAATGTATTTTTTCCATATTAAAAATATGGAAAACTTTCTTCATATCACCAACAGCACGGTTAAATATTAACCGATTTCAAAATAAAAAATACGGATGTCATTATTTTCTCATTTTCTATAATTCTGAGGGATATTTATTTTCCTGTTTAATTTTACATACTTAGTTGTTGCATATTTAAGATTGCATACCCTTATCCTATCAGTAGGCTCCTATACATATCATTACTCATTTTTACACACTCTAAGCATTTTTACTTACTACTATTATTAATATTTTCTGTTTCTAATTTTCCCTCATTTATTGCTTTTTCAATTATGTAGGTGTTGTTGTTACAACACAGTCTTCATCGCTTGCTCCATACGATTTGTAGTTGTTACTAGAATGTTAGTGAATTGTAACCACTAAATAAAGTTGTGCTACCAAACAAAAGTAGCACCGAGAGTAATTTGCACTTTGTTTGCTTGGCTAAACGGACGTCAGACTCTAGACTCTAGAACTCAAGTTGCACTCTACACTCTTTGGTTTCACATCCCAAATAGCATCTTTCAACACGCAACATGCTTACATACAAAATAGCAGTAGCTTATTTTTTCAGCTCAGTCATCAGCAACCTTCACAGTAGATTTGCTTGTTACTTCTCACTCTTCTTCATTTTCTTCTACGCTTACAATTCTAAGCAATCAGCCTTACCTCAAAAGCTGTTTGTTTTACTTAGTTACACTCTCTTATTTTTGCCGTAACAACTTTGTTCTTACAACTGTCCATTCTACCCTATCGTCGGTCCTTTCCGCCCGCCCGCCCACCAGTTCCAGCCTATGCATTGCGTTGGTGGCGGTCATTGCTTGTCACTTGCATTTTTAGTTACTTTTTCGCTTTAGAAATTCGTATTTTGCATAAATTTTTTTCACTAGAAAATTTTTACTCTTATTTTTGCTTTGCGTACTTTTCTGTTTCTGTGGCTTTACGAATTTCTGTTTGCATTTCTCTTCAAGTGTTTTAATGATGTTTTATCTTGTTGTCGGGCATATTGTTGGTTATTCCTGTTTTACAAGTGTTATATAGTTTTTTGATTGTGTGCAACAACAAAGCTGAAATGCATAAAAACAAAAAAAGAAAAAATTCTGTGCTTTGTAAATTTGCTCATTTTGTTTACTGCTGTCGGCGAGCACTTAAGTAAGGACCGAACTTCGGTAAATGCACTGCCTGTCCGTACAATACGTCTAGATTGTTAATTGTTCAAAGACGCTTCAGTGGGAAATCTGTTTTGTAAATAAACTGAATGAAAGTATACAGTAAATTTAGCACTTCT
>NW_016174195.1:7275-11169 GCF_001687245.7 Rhagoletis zephyria
TTTTTTTTGTAATATTTTTTGTTGTTGTTTTTTCTATAAAAATACCTTCCAAGCTTTAACCAAAACCATATAAATCACAGTTTCAAACTTTTTAAAAAATTTAGGAAAATTCAACAAATTTTCATCAAAATTGTAACTTTTTAATTCGAAATTATAGAACATTTTGCAAGTTTCAAACGGCTAAAAATCGCGTTGATTTTTAAGATTTTGTTTGGTGATGAACTTTGCACTTTTTCCCATATAAGCATGAATTTCTTATGAAAGAAAATGCGGGAGATCGTTCCCAATAAAATTTCAAACGCCAGTTTTTGTAAAAAACAGTAAAAGCAGTCTCCCAAAAAAGTTCTCAAAAATCTATTCTGATTCTATAGCTGGTTGAAAATTGTATGGGCTATAAAACTGCATACTCAAAAATGTTCTAAAAATTGAAAAATTTAAATTTTTATGAAAGTTTGTTGAATTTTCCTAAATTTTTTATAAAGTTTGAACTTAGATTTAAAAAGTTGAAATTTTGATGAAATAAAATCAGCTCAAAACAAATTATCACGTTTGATTCACTGTAAATTCTATTTTATCGCCTTCAGAGATTTATGAAATATTATTTGACCATCCATCCGAAAATCTGATAAGGCACCGAAAATCCGATAAGACCCAAATATACGAAATCGTTTAATAAAGACCAAATCTTTCTGATTCGTATGGAGTTTAGTTTTGCGTTAAACATACAAACTGTACTTCTACAAAGTTTTGCGAAATTCTTGAAGAAAATGGTAAGTTTTTTCTTATAGTTCTCCTGTAAAATTTCTAAAAATGGAATTGGCCACTTTTCACTCTAAGCTAGCGATATAATTATTATCTTTTGACCTACCACCCAGCCTTAAACAAATACCTTACATATGTAAGTCGATCGTTTATCGCAAGGTTTAGAATAGACCGAATACCAAAGTGAGGGCTTGTACCAGCTGAACATATTTTTTTAAATTTTTTAGTGTTAATGTCCTACGTCTTACTGCTGATACACATAACACCATAAATCTTTCATAAAGTAACCATCTGAAATAAATATGCATACTTAAGCACTTAATCACTAATACTTCTTACTTTTACTGAAATAAAAACTGCTGGTCTAGATGTTTCCGAAAAGCAAATACTTAACATCGACTTAGAGTGAAAATCCGCAAAAATTGCGGATAATCTATGATAATATTAAAAAATTGCCAGAAGCAAGTCTACAAGCATGAAATGATTCAAAGTAAATAAGTAGAGGGAAGGACATATCAAGTAAAAAGCACTAAATAAAAAACACACAGCAAGGCGAAAATGAAATGAAATTATTCACATTTCGGAGGAGAGAAGAAGAGGTCGCATTACCTGTGTGCGGTGTAAAAGGGAAATAAACCGAAAAAAAAACATATTAAGCGCAATAAAATGAAATAATATACAATATACTGTCTTAACCGAATGAATGACTGAATGGCTAGCTAGGTTTTCGAGTGCTAATGATTGTTGAAAGCGAACTCGGAAATTATCCTTGTATCTGGGGGATCAACTTATAAGAGCTTATTTGAAGGCGTTTGTGTGTTTGCAGCTTTTTGTGACATTTTTCATGGAGCTGTTCAAATCTGATAAGAAGGAAATGGTATAGGAGCAGCTAAAATGCGCGAAATATTTGCAGGCCATTTGCTACCTACCAACTTCTACACCGTGCGGTTGATGACTGATGTTTCTGCTAGCCGCAGCCAACTCAATGTATAGCATGATAAATGTCAAAACATAACGGTAATTTGGACAAACATTCCTTAATGCTGCAATGGTCGTCAAGTTATGAAACGCAGAAGTAAGGGGAAGCAAAAGCTGGAAATAATGAAAAAAATATAATGGAAAACACGAATCTACCGAAAATCTATGCGAGCTATGAGTGAGCGATGCCTCGGTACTTACAACTGTTAATGACGTTTACGAATGTTGCCTGCACGCTTTGCTCCTTTTTCCTACTGTTACAGGCACAGTGGACGACGTCCTGCCGAATACACGCACACCCACTCACGGAAGCATGCTTGTAGCGAGAGTTCAAACCACCCACCTTTAATGCCAAAATAATGTCTTCCTCTTACCATAAACAACGGACGTCGTCCGCCACCAAAGTCGCTCGCATTCAAGACAAGCAGTTTGAATTGTGCGAGTTGCACTTTTCGGCTGCGCCACCAGCACTCTACGGCTCATTACTTCAATAGATGGCTGATAATGGAAGTGGGTGGAGATGGTATATTGCGCTCATAGCTTTACAGTGGGCGCGTCTTTAGGTTTGGAAATTTCAGCGGCTAGTATTATTATAGCAAAGAGGTCGCCATGTGAGCAACCACAGTCAATACAAATAGGGGTTCTACAAAAGTTATATTGCATTGTGTGGAAGTTTCAAAAGAACTGCTTGTTCTTCGACGAGCCCTACTATGATATGGAAACTCATACTTAACTATTGAAATATTTATGTCGCAGAGGTATCACTGGTCTGAACCGCGGCACATTTACGTTTCTTCTTCGACAGGTGAAAAGACGTTGGACATATATATTGAAAAATGTTAAGACGGCTATAGGGGAAAAATTGGGAATAAAGCTAAATGTAGTACCAAGGATAAACACATCGGTGATGAGACCTTTCCTTTTCTACACGGTCACCGCGTGGTGGCTTCTATGCTCGTCACAGGAGCTCTACCCAGCGCAACCACCAAATCTCTGCAAATAATTCCAAATCTTCCACCGGGGTATCTCTACGCTAAATTCAGGGTTGGCTCTATCGCGGTCAGATTAAATGCGACCCAGCCGTGGAGAGACCTTAGATCGAACACGCAAAGGTGCTTGAAACTCTACCTGATAACCTACGAAAACTAGATTATACCACTGCTGTACTCTGTATAGACAACAAGCTCCCCATAAGAATCCCAGAGAGGGTCGATGGCCATATATATAGCGGGTTCCAAGCTTAACGAAAGAGTGGGCAGCAATTAGCTTGCGCTAAACCTCAGTTTCCGCTCACCGGACCATTGCAGCGTTTTTTTTCAATCAGAGCTAATCACCATAATGGAGGCCGCGCGGGGGCTTATAACCTCCGCCAGGCGGCTATAAAATCTTTAAAATCTAAGGGAATAACGTCCAAAATAGCCATAAAATGCAGAAAAGGAAGTGTTGTATGGGTCCCGGACACAGCGACATTCCTGGCAACTGTATAGCTGATGAGCTGGCAAGGAGAGGGATAGAAATATCTGAAGTCAATTCTACTCAAAATGTGGGCATAGAGCTAGCCTCCTAAAAAACACAGAGTAAAGGCTGACCTTATCGAGGAGAAAAATGCCAGGTGGGCTGTGGAAACTACAAATCTGGCCAACAAGCTGGTTGTCCGCTCCTTTCTTAGGATAGCAGACGGGGTAATTACCGCACGGCGAAAAGCTGGTTCCAACCAACCACTTTTGCAGCAGTTGCAGGGACGAGGAGGAGTTGGAGATTATGGAACATTATCTCTGCCACTGTCCCGCAATTGCCAAAATGCGCAACCACTACTTTAATAAATACTTTTTAGACGGATTTACCGACCTGAACTCGGCGAAAATTCACAATTTTATGTGGTATATGAATCACACTCTGTGGTTCAACTAAGTACTAAGGGAGGGACAGAACAAAATGGCTTCGGCCAGTGGTATCATAATTGGTTTATTCAGCGAATGTGTGCCTTCGTGCTCTGCGCGGTGGCAGCCACTCTAACCTAACCTAGGTTTTTAGACAGGACAGACGATTACATACATCTCTGGAACCGGTTAAGTTTTGACTATCGTTAAAAGTTTATAATGACGAGAGCGTCGAAATTCAGAATCAGCTATCATTAAACCACTGTGCACCAAA
>NW_016174196.1:0-11169 GCF_001687245.7 Rhagoletis zephyria
CAATCATGTTGCAAGCTAAGCCACACAACAACAAACACCCATAACCAACCCATCACCCAACAAAGATGCAAACAAAAAAAAAAAAAAAACAAATAACCGACAATATCACTCTGTGCCAAGTATGGCGAGGTAAATTAAGGTAACTTACCTTAAGCTACGGGGCAGTGTAGTGCGACAGCTAGTTTGTTAGCTAGTAGCCAACCAGTCCAGCAGTTGCGCGGCAGCCCGGCTGTCAGTCAAGCGCAACGCGTCGGCCACAGTAGCAGCACATGGCCAGTGCTGTACCGGGCTCGTAATAGTGCAACATCAGCAACATTGTCGCCAACGCTATTGGCGTTCGCCAAGTTGCACAATGTGCCACATCAGCAAATGTTGCGACGTGACTGCAGCAGTGTCAACTCAACGCCATTGGTTCTCCTCGCCATTTACATACTTACGTTTATGTTTTACTTTGGGGGAGTTTTGGAATTTTTTTTTCTGACCTTTTTTTGACTTAGCACAACCCTTTAGTTTCCTCAGGAAATGTTTTTGTTTACTTAGTGGGGTCACTGCTAGTGCGAGCGTGACTGCTAATAAACTAACAGGATTCTCTTTGTTATCCATTTAAATATATGAATTACGATATTTCTGTTACTCTTACGGCGGTGATCAAAATATACGGAAATTCCAAATCGATGCCGGGTAAAAATTACTGGAGCCCCGGTAAATTTTTATATACATATGTATAACGGGATCTTTGAATGCTGCAGTCAGACATTTGGACAGTTGAAAGAGATATGTAGACAAGAAGAGAAGTATCTGAAGGCACAGGAACTGGAAATTTCCAAGAAAAAAGAACGTGACTTGGAAGTCACAGCAGAGGAGGCAATGTTTGAAGCTTTCGGTAATAGATAGGTGAGAAACTCTAATGAATTAATCTAAATAATGATGGCTGCCTAACAGAGAACTGGTCAAATCGTCAGAAAGTGGCCACACAAGGCAAGGAGTCTTGCGTCGTGCATTTTCAGGAGCTACTTTTCCTTAAGTTCAGTAAAGTTAGCAAAACGGTCGATTTTATGTGACAAACTGGGAGACCAGTCTATGGAAGCAAGACCGGCAAAAATCTCCAGAGTCAAATTATCTTGGATCAAAAACAAAGGCTCCAATAAATGTGATGGTATCTACAAACAAAATTGGCGAAGGAATAAATATTCAATCTCGATCCCGACCATCCCGGCATTAAATTTTTAGACCACGAATCTGCCTATCTATTACTAAGTAATAAATATTCACATCGCTTTCAAATTAGTTTTAAATATTATACTTGTACGGAAACCGCTGTGGCTGGGCGGTTAGAGGTGCGTGTTACCGCGCCGTAGGTCCTGGGTGGTGAGATCCCTGGCCTGGAAAGATCTAAATTAGAACAAGTTTTTCTAACAGCAGTCGCCCCACGATCAGGAATGGCAAACGTTCAGTTGAAGTGCCGTTAAGCTAAACAACAAATGAGCAAAGGTGAGTTCATTGACGGTCTGATGAAAAGGTTCAGGCGATTGCGGGTGAGCGGAAGACAAGGACTCGGTGGAGGCTGGGGATGTTTGACTGGATTTTGTATTTGGACATAATTTAAAGCATAGGCTAACTAGGGCATAGATTTTTGGGAAAAGTCAGATTTGGCACCGGTAATTGTATGGGAAGGTAACAAAACCCATTGTTCGGGACGGGGTGAAATGGTGGCCGGGAATTCCTTTTGGATTCCGCGCCAAACGGGGGTCGAGGAGGTGTCGAATCCCTGAAGTCCTTCGAGGTTTGAATTTAATGCTCACAAATAAAATGAAATAAAAACTGATCATTACTTTCTTATGTATCCATCGATTTTCTTCTTTCTAAAAGAACAGGCTTTTACACAAATGCACAATTACATGGAAACTCTAATTTTTTTCATTTTTTCCCCTGTTAAAGTTTGAATCTTTTCATAAGAAAAAAAAATAAAATCTGGAATGATTAATTAATTTCCCAGAAACTATCAGAGCCATTGAAAAGTGATGTATATACGATTTATGGAGAATTTTATTTGCTTTGATTTGCCTTATCACGTATTACGATTATTTAAGTGGTTCGTAAGATATACGTGATTAAGTGGACCCACAATTTATTTTACGCTGAATAACGGTAAATTGAAAATATCTCAAAAACGTATCCATAAAAAAAAACTCGATTTTTGGAAACAGTGAGCGATTCTACATACAAATTGGATAGTGGCATCTGGAGCACAAAAAGACAATTAAAATTTATGATCCAGTGTTATTAGAGAGCGCCTTATGGAAAATTACCGCTACCTGCTGCCATTCATGCCTTCGCAACGTTCCATCTTCGACGGCTACGCGCAGATCATTCAAAGTTCAAATTACAATATAATTTAGCGATTTGACACAAACTCCACAGCACTAAAATTTTTAACAGCAAGAAGTGTCAAGAAATACCCTGCAAGAATTTGAGGAACAGGTGGTCTACTGGAACGTAGTTTTAAAGTATGTGCAAAAGGAGCAGGTTGCATACCAGTAACTTGTTATGCTGACTGAAAAAACTCATACTCATATATGTGTTGAACATCACCTCTTCGTGGTCCATCGGCAATGTGATTCGGTTGCCGAATGTGAATATTATTAAAGCGAATTTTCAGAAAATGCATTTTAAGTAGATTTTACTATTTAAATTTAAAATGCATCTTTGAAAATGATCAGATATTCGGTTTATACAAAATCTTATGAAGTTCTGTCCATGGTCCAAAGGAGTACTTGTCTAGGTGGGGGTCCCATGTTATGCAGCGTTGGACCAGAGGTGGTCAGGTCCAATGACATCGCAATGTTAATGTAACCATATTTTATCCATATGATTGGACCATTTTGGTTACTAGTGTTGGTTACACGGCAGCGTGGTCCTGCACTGGTATTTAAACTACTCCCACCTTTTGCCGGGTATATACAGCCTATACGCATTCCTATGTATATTTACTATATATATGTTTAATGCTTATACACACATTTTGTTGAACGAGTGCACTCAAGCCGTTTCAAAAAAGCAATGACTCTCCGTGAGCCCTGTGAATTGTTGAGTCATAAAACTAAATTTTATTATGCTGTTCGAAAAATTAAGCGAACACAATAAAATTTAACTTAAAACTGCTTAGCTAATGAGAATTGCAATAAATGTGATGGATGCGGGTATAATACAAATGTACATTAAGATAGTTCAGATTTTTTTCTGTTAAATTGCATATCCTCTAAATTTATATATTTTTACTACTCAGATGGTTATATCTACTGCTTAAAGCTGAACCCTGTCGACTTGAAGTTGAACTATTGGTTTTAAAGTTTTACTGAAATTATCACCACGCACACCAACAATTCTTCTTGTCTCACATGAATATTTTTAAATTTGTATTTTCCATAACATTCCGCCATCTTGCCTCTATCACTCTTGGCTAAAATACAATTAAAGGGAAGTTTGAAGGAAGACCCCTAATATGTACAATTATTTTCACTCATACAAAATCGACCCAGCCTAATGTACATTTATTAAAACAACACACACACACAACTTTTTTGTAGTGACGTAGCAGCCACAAGGACGCTTGTCGCTTTTAGCGTTCCAACTTTTCGTATTACAAACCAACGGATGCGATGACAAAGAGATACAATCACGGCAATGTGTTTTTTATTGAAATGGAATTCCCTCAAGTTTTGCCCGGTTCTTTTACTAATATTTGCTAAATTTGTATGGATTTATGTAGCTTGAATGTTGAATATATGTATGTATGCACATAAGTGATTTTATTTCAGTTCAACATCAACACCATGTTTCCTTACCTTATTTACTGGTTTATGTAGGATGTATGTATGAATACATATGGGTCATTCCATACAAAATTTACGCCTCAATATTTTTTTGGTGTGAAATATATATTTTTTTTACATTCTTTATCGAAAAAAAAAGACACGAATTTTTAATTTCATCATGATATATGTGCGCAGGCATGACTTCTACAGTTTTGGTTTCCATTTCCATTTTCAAATTTTTATAGTGCACTCCATAAAGTGTGACAACTATTAGGATTGCAAAAAAAAAAAAACAATAAAATACAAACAGTGTATAATTAATAACAAAAAAATATTTAAAAAAATATCTTCTTTTTTTTCGATAAAGAATGTTTACTTAATAACAAAAAATAAAAAAAATAACATTTTTAATGAAAAAAAATTTTTTTTTTAACTATCTCACACCCGAATGCAAAGCGGGGGTAATTATGCACATATTTTTTACTTCACTGATTTCACTGACAAATAGCAAACATTCAAAAAAATATACTTCTTTGTGATTTGATTTTCGCTTGTCATGATGAAATAAAAAAATATGTACATATGTGTTTTTTGTTTTTTTTTTTCAATAAAGAATGTAAAAAAAAAAAATATTTCACACCAAAAAAATATCGAGTTGTAAATTTTGTATGGAATGGCCCATATACATAAATGATATTTAGTATGTAGTTTGGCAAAAGAATGGAAATAAATTGATTTTCAATTTGTCTAGATTGTCGAGTGTTAAGCGCAGCGCAATTAAAAAATCAATTGCAAATGTCTGGTGGGCGTTTGGTATGCCAACATGCATACTTAACACAGATGTACATACATACATACATACATATATGTGTATTTATGTGCCGTTTGAAAATTTAAATTTTTTGTAAGCAACATTAGTAATTGCATTTTGATTGTAGACTTCATTAATAAAGTTCATAAATATCACATTACGACTTTATTTTGTTGTTATTTTTGTGCATTATTAACACCATTTTTTATTTTTTTTTTTTTTGCTTAAGCATTTTATTTTTATACAAACGCTTAAGTACCATTTTTGTATATAATTAGATACAAACATTTCTTTATTGTCGCCATACACATTTTGCAAATTTCCAAATTTGCACACAAAAAAAAAAATAATAATTTAACCGCAAGCTTGCGTTTGGTTGTTTCTGTGTTAATCTCATATATCTGCGGCAACACGTTTTAAATTTTAAATCTCGCTTCGGCTTCAATATGTGGATATATAAAATTTGTAAATTCCATACAGAATGATTTTCAATCAAATTTTTAAGTGATTTCGATTTGATTTGCGCGTTGGCAAACCGGACATTGAGGTGGTTAAACTTGTTCTACTAACCAAATGTGTTCAAATCTAACTGTAAATCTAAATTAATGAGGCAATAAAAAATGTACATATTTTTGCAAGCTGAACTTAGAGACAAAATTTATAATTTAATAAGTATGATGATCATGTAGCGAAATCGAGTTATGCAAGCGCCATAAATGAGTTTTGCAAATTTATAAATAAATAATAAAAGTGCACGCGCACTAAAAACACAAATGACATCGAAATTAAAAATGAATTGGAGTTATAATGTAATTAACAATGGTAGAGCTTACATAGTACTTATGTAGCTTTATCATTTAATTTCTTATTACTCTCAGTAATCTCAAAATGGAAAATCGAAAAGGTTTATAAAATGAAGTCATTCGATTAGGTGGGTATATAAGTAGGCAGCGTCTTTGGCCTAAAGTGGAAGGCTACTTATGATACCACTTAGTTCCCCTGACGAACCTCACCAAACAAAAAAAAAACGACCCAAGAATCCACAAATTGAATAGTAGAGGACAGCTAGAGAAGATGAAAAACTGCCTGCTCATCAACAGTAAACAGTTCAACAGTAAATTTTACAAACAAAAAAAATTAATATATTCACGAAACTATCGGTAAACTATAGTGAAACTGCGTACTTAGTTTTTCTCTCTGACGTCAGGATTTAATTTTTAAGAACTTTGAAATTTAAAAAATATTTTTTTTCAAAATATTATTTAAAAATTCAGTGCAATATAAGATAACAATAAGGGTATCATATAAAGGAAAAAATTCTATAGAATTATAAGAGAATAAATTTTTGGGTGCATAAGGACGAATGGGTATGGAAAGTGTACTCTAGAAATTTTGTCCTTAAATATCCTTGAAAATTTGCAATATTTTTTTTTTTGAAAAAGCAATTGTTATTAACTTAAAAAGATAAAATTTATTGAAAGCGCATTTTCAGTACCTATTCGTCCTTGTAAACCGAAAAATGTTTAGTTTTTAAATTTTACGGAATTTTCTCTCTCATTTGGTACCCATATTGTTATTCTACATTGCACTGAATTTTTTAAATAATTTTTTGAATTAATCATATCTTTAAAATTTCAAAGTCCTTTGAAAAAAATTCTTCTTTCGTGTGTTTTGAAATTTTTTTGTTTCCTTCGCAAGGTGTTATCTCTTCAACATACTTTAAAATCTTTCGAACCAGCCAAGGAGAAGTTTGGTCGTGCTTTGTATCTATCTTTCATTTGCTAGAGATCAGATCAGATAGAGAGCAACTGACAACGGACATCGCAATACGGTCTTTTCTTGAAAGAATTTATTTAGTCGTTCTTTTTTGTCGTACATTTTCCTTATATACCCCTGTGACCGGAGCCGCAAATGAGCTTAAGACTCTTCCGTTTGGCCATCTCCTACAGAGATCGACGACAGTTCAGCGCGATTTTCTAGCTAATTGGATACGAAGCTTACAGCTCTGATAACAGCTTAGCTGTCACTGAAAATGGAAACATCTTTACCAATTTAAAGAGCTATAATCTCAGCTTGGAAGGCACTAAAGTGGGCCGGTTTATGAAATAAGCAGCCCACTACTTAACTACACGAGATACAAGTTTAAATGCTTTAATATTTAAGTAGCACAAAACAAAGATAGTTTACTATCTACTTAACTCAAAATTAATTTCAGGCATTAAGTTCGGTTATTACTTCCCCTTTATATTTGAAGTACATGGGCACCTCCAACATAGTTTGAATGAGATCATACAATTTCTGTTCCACTGTGTAGCTAACGATGAAAATATAGTCAAAGTATTTAATGCATGTAACAAAACCAGACCTACAAGTTTTTTTCAAAAATTTTACTTACATAAATAGTTTTTTTTTTTTATTTTTAACTGGTTGAACTCACACATGATGCATGATTTGACTAACGCTGCAACATATTTGACCAGAATCAAGTTTTGCTAAATGAATAAGAATTCTGCTTGCCGATAACCGTAGATAATTTCTTGTGCGGCAAATTTAATTAAGCAAATCTTAGCTATAAATTTTCAAATAATTATTTAAGTAAGTTTTTCACATATGTATGTACATACATGGACATATGGATTTCCATACGAAATTTCGTCAGGCTAACGCCTATTAAAACAAACGTGCCGAAATAATAAATACGTAGCAGCAACAACAACAACTAAGACACTAAAGACTTCAGCTTATTAGCAATTAATGAAGCAAAGCAAAGTTAATAATAATTTAAATAGGCAATTGACGTCAATAGTGCAAAGCGGCATTTTGCCATAGAGCCCCCAGGCAGCTAAGAAAATTTAAATTTATTTATACTACGTTCCACCCTCCACGTAAAGAACAGCTGCCCTCCAGTCACCCAGTCAACTTGCCGACAATTTCTGGCTTATCCACCACAAAGCTCACTCAACAACTCTTTTATGTATTGTCGCATGGCACGTTTTTCCGCTCACAAGCAAATCATTTTAGCCAACAAGACTTTCGTATCTTTTTTTTATTTAACACATTCAAATTTTAATTATTTACGAAATCGTTCCTTAAATAGAGTGTAAGGAAAGTAAAAGAATGTTTGGAAGCATTACATTGACATTTTAACGCAATTCCGGTATCGGTCTATCGATTTATGTAGGTGTATATTTAGTGACGAAGTGCCACTTCCACTATGAAATCAAATGCTGACAGCGAATTCGCTAAATTGATTAATGGTTGTGCAGTCAAATTGATTAATTACTTAAGCAGTGTCAAGGCGCTTTGTCTCGGTCCGGTTAATGGGTGTCACTAATTTTGCTTGAACGTCTTGTAGATTTTCAGCCACTTAAAGTTGTAGCAATGAAGAATTGTTGGTGTTGATTTCTTGTTCGTCATTTTAGTTGTATAATTATTGTAGTTGGCTTTTTAGTTTAGTTTTTTAGTTTTGTATACACAAGTAAAGGATGATCCAATTCAAAGCTGGTTTTGAAAAAAAAATAATTTTTATTATAAAAATCTTAATAAAATTAAATCCATACAAGTAATTTGTAAGCAAAAAATATAACAAACTTCAATTCTCATACAAAAATTCAGGAGTACCGTTAATTTATTTATAAACCATGACTAATGTGACCAACCGTACTTCTTTCGGAAGTACGGTACTTCTTTTTTAGCATTTTTACTTCGTACTTTGCTCTACAGTAAAATGTACTTCTTTGCAATATTTTTTAATCGCAATCTTACTGAGTACCGGGAAGGCTTGGAGTGTAGTCAGCGTTGCGTTCATTCTATAAGCCAGAAAAGGCTCTCCTGTTTCCCCTAGGGATTTTAAGTCTATCTGTCTGTCTTCAGATCTGTACATACGAAACAAGATTCCTCGTGACTGTCTTTCAAGACGTCAACATTCTTATTGCAAGGAAAGGTCCGTGGATACCGCCCTACACACATTGGTAAAGTGGTTAGAGGAAGCCTAAAGATTAGGCAGTAGGGGCCTACCTCGATATCGAGCGGGCCTTAAACAATATCACATCAGAGGCAATAGTCAAGTCTATTCATAAACTGGGGTTGAACCCAATCTAATAAGGCTTATCTACAGCTTACTTCGTGACAGAACTCAGCCACAAGCGCCTGCACTCAGCGCAGAGTCAATAGGGACACTCCGCAAGGTGCTGTTCTCTCTTCCCTGCTCCGGATTACGATTGTAAACGACCTTCTACAGCAACTGGAAAAATGAGCTGTCAGGTGATCGCCTATATAGCTAATGTGGAATATTTAGTGAAGGGAGGATTTTTAGACACCTTTTTTGATCTGGCTCAAGGTTACCTGAACCGGATAACTAGGTGGGCGATCAACGGTGGCCTCGCAGTAAATCCCAGCAAGAAGGAACTGGTCTTGTTTACCAGGAAGTACATGATNCCCGTTGTAGCCCTTTCCTCGAGTAGGGGTGTTTGTCTGCGGCTCTCAGATAGGGTCAAGTACTTCGGCTTGATCTTGGGTAAGAAGCTGGAAGCCTAACATTGAGGAAAGAGTAAGAAATCCGTGAGTTCCTTGTACTTCTGTAGGGGAGCTATCGGCAAAAGATAAGGTTTCTTGCCCCCAAAGTAATTCATTAGCTCTATGAAACCAGATTCAAGCCTGGTGGAACTCATTAGTGAAGGCTACACTTGTGAAACAACTGGAGCGTTTA
The DNA here is from genome assembly GCF_001687245.7 of Rhagoletis zephyria. Lineage (NCBI taxonomy): Eukaryota > Metazoa > Arthropoda > Insecta > Diptera > Tephritidae > Rhagoletis > Rhagoletis zephyria. The sequence continues at coordinate 9,335 of NW_016174196.1, forward strand.
CAGCGGATTAGTAGAACATTAGGAACCACGCCTACACTGGCGCTTAACGTCATGTGGAACACGGCGCCTGCGGATTTTGTAGACAGAAATGTCTCAGCACGAACTGCTATTAGGCTCAGGGAAACCGGGTGATAACACTCTAGAGTTCTGGCGGGCTTTGACTTCGCCCTGAATACAGCGCCTGCCAAATGGCTACCTGTATTCCCTCAAGAGAGGACTGGGTAAGGCGGGGTTACTCGGAGAAGGGAGCGGTAAACTTCTTCAAGGCCGGATCACAACTCACATAGGATTGGTGGAGGTTTCTTCTGTCGGAAACTCTCTAGCAAAACTATGTTCAAGCTTCCGGATTTTGCNCCCTCCACAAAAAAAATCTAAAATATCAACAGACAGACAGACAAAATATCAACAGATACAGAGTTCTCTTCTTCTTAATTGGCGCTGTAACCGCCTAACCGATTTTGGCCGAGTCCAAAACAGCACGCCAGTCATTTCTCTTCTGTGCTAACTGACGCCAATTGAAGTGAAGCCAAGTCCTTCTCCACCTGGTCTTTCCAACGCAAAGGAGGCCTTCCTCTTCCTCTGTTACCAGCATCGCGGCCCGCGTTGAATATTTTCAGAGCAGGAGCGTTTCTGTCCATCCGAACGACATGGCCAAGCCAAGCAATAAATAATGCTCACAATAGCCGCGTTAAAGCATGACCATGTTGAGTAGTAGTGTTTACAGGTTGAAATGAATAATGAAATTGTCGAAAATTCGGGAAAAATCTTGTCCCGGCGGAACATCTGAAATTTAATGCAAAACACGGGACTCCCGGCAAATACGGAACATTGGCAACGCTAGTTTACACCCCAAAATTTCGAGCTGAACTGAACTGTGAATTTGAAACAGCCTGTATTAGGAGTACACTCCATGTACAAATCACACAAGTTTACATACATATAAGTGAATGGAATATGAATTCAAACATTTTAATATATAATTAACAATACGTATGCAAAGAAGTAACGATGATGGCCTTAAAACAGACTCAAACCTGCCACACATTTACCTGCATAGCCACGAGTACTTCACTCCTAATGATTCTCACGCGTTTAGTTCTGTATTTAGCACCGAAATAAATCTTCACATTTTTTTTATTTTTGTTCGAGTATGTATTAATTCGGGTTTTTATTTATTGCTTTCGTTTTCATTTGCTTTTTTTGATTTATTTGTTTCTAATAACTAATTGACGGCGTGAATATGAATGTACATAGGTACGTACATATGTATGTATATAGTAAATGGACACCACCAACAGCGTCAGTTTTAGCAGTTATTGTTATTTTTTTGCTCCCATACTTTTATGTCTGTTGCAAACTCCTTAATTAGTAAATCGAAATTAAAATTAATATAGGAATTGAAAGTGAAAACTTGTTTGCCACAAAAATGAGAAATTGAACAAGCTTAAATTGGCAATCATTTATCTCAAGCACCGGCATTCATTAATCCCAATGAGCTAATTATGATGGAAAAAATTTCCGTTTTTTTTACCACAAATAAAAAGAAGCAGCTACATATATGTATATGCATAGATTCCTAATTTATTAAGAATTTTGTAAAAAAAAAACCCAAAATAATTTATTTCATTTTAGTTTGAAACTGGGAGCGGTCAAGAACAAGTGAAACTTCTTAAGTTTGTTTTTCATTAAAAACGATTCAAATATAATACTTAAATAAAAAAATACGCATACATACTTCATTCATTTCGTAGCCATATGCTACATAGTTTAACAGGTTTATTATAACTTTTTTTGAATTCGAGGTCAGCAGTTCATTGAATATAATACATACAACA
>NW_016174197.1:0-11169 GCF_001687245.7 Rhagoletis zephyria
GAATGACAGTTTTATTGGTTGCATCAGCCTTTTGTTCGTGTGGTCGATTGGTGGTGTTGTTGCTTTTGACCGCCGCACGGAATGATTAATATACTTATCTACATACATGTGTATCAGATTGTTGCTAGTGAAATGGTAATATACGCAATTTTACTGCGTGCTATATATGCACAACGGTGTCTAGGTAAAGATGGATATTAGATCAGGTCGTGTGGTTTACAGCAAAAATAAAATAAAAAACTATTAATTACAACGCTGTCTTCGGCTATGCCAAAGATTTATACAAACCATGAATATTACTACGTTTTTCATTAGTTGTTTGGCAGCTAAAAATTACACTTAACTAATTCTTACTGTTAACTTTTTATATATGACAAGTAAATAGGGGAAAAATTTTAACGGAGAGCTATACAACGAAAACTCATACCTTAACAATCAGTGATCAGTGAGAATCGATCTTGACTATTTCCTCGATAGAACTTTTGTGACTTATAATTAAATAGGCCTCGAACTTGCAAAGTTTTAACTGTTAAAATGAAAGCGTTTTAAAGTATAACCGCATATCTGAGCAATGAGTTGTATGAGAGCTATAGTTTATAGTAGACCGATATCTGTCCTTTTCACATGTAAACTCTCTGTAGATGCTAATTGAAAATAGTTCGAAATTCCATGTCTTTAGCTGCATGAATGAAGGAGTTTTTGTNAACCGCATATCTGAGCAATGAGTTGTATGAGAGCTATAGTTTATAGTAGACCGATATCTGTCCTTTTCACATGTAAACTCTCTGTAGATGCTAATTGAAAATAGTTCGAAATTCCATGTCTTTAGCTGCATGAATGAAGGAGTTTTTGTGAGCTATATTTGGTAAAGGCCCGATTTTGCCGGCTTCCACGTATGATTAGTACAATATAAGAAGATATCCGCTTACCGAATTTCAGTCGAATATCTCGAAAATTTATGGTGGGTACAAACATATGTATATGAGCAAATCTCTCGAGTTGTTTTTTAGTGTTACTTCCTTTTCTCGCCAGAAAAAAAAACGCTAAAGCATTCTTCTCGCATATATTTTAATCGATGGAGTTTCAGAAACAAGTACAACAAAAAATAAATCAAGTATTTGAACAATTTTAGACTTAAAACGTTTATTTAGATCATATTGATTTTTTTCGTGGGTCTATCTCTTCTTCTTTTAGACTTTACAAACATTAGAACAAAGGTAAGTATAATACCATTTGTTGCTCATGAAAATTTGAAGTTAACAGGCTACCGATGTAAACGTTTCTGAGTATCGTTATCGTTACCTTGGGATTAAAAAAAAAAAAAAAACAAAAAAAATAACGCCCAATAGCAACAACTTTCTTTCGACCCCATCTAATGTACTCCCTCGGTGTAATGTGCTTTTTGCATCGCACTATTCCAGCAACCGGAACAAAATTTGCACTAAGTAAATATAAGCCTAGAAATGTGCTGTTTCTGATGCAACACTTGCAATCAAACAGTCACACGCACGCTTATTTGATAGGAGGAAAGGCAAACCAGCATGAAAAAGACACGTTAGCAAACAGAGTTACATATGTATGATTATACGCACTATTTATGGCATTCGTACAAACACACAAACATACAACATGGCTCAGTTTAATTATGCAATTGTGCCTTACGCGGTGCTACAAAATAAAAAATATTGCACAAATGTTTTAAGTGACCAAGTGACAGGTCGTAGGGCCGGCTGAATAACTCACGCACCTTTTTTTTTTTTAATTTTTCTAACACCCTCAAGTTCTCGACTTATTCTTAAAAAACCATTTTCGCACGACTTTCGGCATTAAAAAAATTTTATTTATTTATTTTAGTTATTACTTCGAATAGAATAATTAATTAAATTGAGAAAATTATAAAGTTATGACATTGTTTTTTTTAAGTTATAATTCAAATTTTTCTAGACGAATTACTGAAACCTCAAAATAAAATGAAGTTTTCTGCGAAATATTATGGGATTGATTTTGGAAGAAATCTTTAGAAAATTCATAACTTCCGAAATTGTCATTACTTTTTATAGACAGTTTTACCCGGAATTAAACATTATTTTCGAAGTGCTTTTGAAATTTCGCCAACAAATGTTGTTAAAGTGGAAAAAATAATAAAATTTGTGCAAATTCCAGCATTTATTAAAAAAATTTCCACTTTTTACCATGCGCTCACAAAGTCTATTATTTCTTTACAGATAAAAATTGTTTAGTGCGAGAAGTCATGTAAAAATGGTCTTTTAAAAATAACTCGAGTATTTGAGGACTCTACGGCCTGTACTGGGTCACTTTAAAAGTTCATGAACAGTTGTAGCACCCTGTTATTTAAAGAATCGCGTATCGGAAGTTTGCACTAATGAAGCCGTTTAAAAGGAAAACTAAGCGATTGCTTTTTCTTAAAATTTCAGACCTTTTACTTAAATGTATTTGAATAAATCGAGTAAAAGTTTTGAATTTTTAAGCACAAGTAATTGCTTGGTTTTTATTCATACGGCCTATTGCTTTTGGAGCTCATATGCACCCCCCAGATCGATAGGGAGGGGTAAGATTTATTAGTTGAAATTACGAATCCATATTATTAATACATATACATATTTAATTTATGGAGGGCTTATATTCAATACCATCTATCTGCAATTTTCACCACAACTACATTGTGATCTGGGACTTATGTACCTGTCATCACTGTTGGTAATTATGACTTTGCAATTTAATACGAAATTCTTCTGTCAAGCGTTATACAAGGTCAGTATTAATATCACCGATGACAGTTAAGTCTTAGGTAGATTTTTATATCAGAATCTAATTTTTGTGAAAAGTGCAGATAGAGGATATTGAATATAAGCCCTCGTTATTATACGAAATCAATAAATATTATTCAATGAAAAGAAAAATAGTCGAAACTGGTCAAAATTACACACTGCCATTATTTTGCCCATAGGTATACATATGTATTAGGGTGCCCATCGAAAATGCTTGTTTTGGAAGTTTCAAGACCCTGCTCCCTAATTGTATTCGTTTTTATGTGAAATATTATTGCCTATTTCTATAAATTTTTTAAAGGTCTTTTAGAGGTCGCGACCTGTCGATTTAGGTCAGAAAAATACGACTTTATAGATTTATGAGTTTTTGAATGACTATTTTTGATTCGATTTCAAAGATCGAATATGATCTCAGAAGAGGATATATAGGCCTTTAAAATGGTATATAATAATCTGTTGTCGGACTTGGCTTGTTGGCATTTTTCATCGGGTAAAATAAAAAAAACCATATTTCTCTTAATTTTTTAAATTTTAACCCTCGATAATTTCCACAATTTCAAAATATGTAATACTATCTAAAATTAAATCTATTTTTAAATAAACTGANTTCACATTTTCTTAAGTTACATTTTTATTGCACTGGTAGAAATGGTTGTGCGAAGTTAAGCGAAGTACGCATAATCACCGAATTTCGACCTAAAGCTTGGGAATTTCTAGCAAGCCACATTTCGTCCAGAAGAAAATATTAAATATTAGGCCATAAACATCATCGATAATGACGGCACTAAGCGCTAAGGATTGACGATTACGTGACATCGTAAAATATTTGGCTAAAATTTATATTTGCATAGATAGATTGATTACACCGTGCGAGAGTCAATTTTACACAAAAACAAGTAAGAAAGTCTAAGTTCGAACGGAGTCGAACATTAAATACCCTGCGCAAGTATTAATATATATTTTTCACCTTTCCGAAAAATAAAATAATTGTATATTTATTTCTGCTTGATAGCCTATGTGTTTTAAATAAATGGTATTCTTACTGCAATAAGAATTCCGCTCTGCCATGAAAAACAGCTTCTCATAAAAATACATTCGCCATTCGGAGTCGGCGTAAAATTGTAGGTCTTGCCCTTTGTGTGACAGACATCAAGGCGCATGCCACAAATCGGAGGAGAAGCTCGGCCGAACACTAACATATGTGTAAGTGCCATTCTATTATTATTATTGTTAATATTATGTATTACTTCAATAAGCAATTCCAAAAGAAAAAACTAAAAATAAATTAAAAAAAAAATTATTCCGGTCAACAAGCAAACAAAGTCAAGGTAAATTAAATATTCAGAATATTCAGAACACTTTGTGTAATTCAAAATAGCATATTCTTAAAGAGCGAATAATGTTGATCAGCCTGAAGGAAAGGTCGCAATAAAGTCCTTGGTGATTGAAGAAATAATGCAACTCACAAATTAGTCTCTGCTAAACTCAGGTTAAATTTATGCTTAAAATTTATCGAATATGTGACAACAAATACATTAAGCATAAAAATTCTTTGCTTTTGTAATTTGGTATGATAACAGCTTTAAGCTAACTATGTATTGGCTTGAAGTTTTAATAAACTGGCATTACAATTGATCAAATGTTATGCATTCACATCACAACATCTACTTATATATATATGTTTAAGTACATAAATAAACATATGTCCGTATAAGTGAATATACTAAAATCTAAATAAATGACCACAGGGGGCATTAGCATATATTTACCAATTGTGTTTGACAACATAGTTTAAATATAAGTAGTACATGCAAACATATGCGTACATTGTACGAAAACTAATTTATTTAATTGTTTTAAGCTTATTATTCTTAATCCGCATAACATAAACCAATATTAATCAAATTAATATATACATATCGAATATTTCGTCGCATGTGGTTAAATGCAATGCAGCAGTATTTCTAAAAGGGAATGCCAAGGAAAGTATATAGAGGCATTTACATATTTAAAATGGGTGTTTCCTGCATTACGGACGTTCCGTTTGGAGACACCTTTTTCATAAAAAAAAAACTATAGTAGGCTCTAATGAACCAAGCTTTTTTATGTAAGTAGTCATCATCAATACCTATCTGAAACCAATACAAATATTTTCCACAAATTTATATGGTAAATCATAGCGATTAAAAGATACCGTTCGGACATTCGCAAAATGAACTCGTATCGAAGATGGCTGATGATTTTTGAAAATTCTGCGAATTGTGAAGTCTAGTTAACAGCATAACCATGCGTCAACTTAAACTTCCCAACGATGTTTAATAGCTGTCAAAAACTGTGCAAAGTTGTTCGGAAGTTCCAGTTCGCACGTTCCGATTTTCCAATGAGATAAAAATTTTTTGTTTAAGAATTTAAACACGCAAGTCTTTTACTTAACAAGTTTCTTTTCTTCCTGCTTGTACAATTTTTATTAACACATTATTTGAAGCGTTCGGACGTTCCGATTTTCAATTTCAATACAATCGGTAATCCATAGCTTTTCGAAATAAAATTTATGCGACTGGTAAAAGTGACCAAAACTAGCTTTTGTACTAAATTTTGACAAATAAAGTAAACGTTACGACTTTTTTTTACATTTAAAGTATATTTTGGGTCCGAACATTTGGAAAAAAGCACAATTTTAATTTAATTTAGACGGTTCAAATATATTTTTACGTTTTTTTGTTGTAAGACTTACGAATATAAGCTATACTAAATTTTTGTATAGAGTTCCAATTTTTTTTAATCGTGACTTAAATTTAGAGTCTTTCCAGAAGGCATGATTTCTCCGAAAAAAAAATGTTGAAAGTGTAGTTGGAACGACGCAAATATCTTGAAATTGAATGGACGAATTAGTCCAATACCTTGGTGGATTAAAGACAAAATATATAGTTATCGATTGGCAGCTATAAACTTTGTCTAGGGAAAAATTTATTTTTTTGCTCTTGGTTGACACTTCCCAGGAAATGCCCATATGTACTATACTATGATATGGACAGTAGAGAATACTTGCTTTATTACTTTAACAAAAGTAAAAAATGATATATGATATTTATTCATGAATATACTTAAAAGTATTCAGCTCAAAATTCATTTAAAAACTTCGCGAATTACAACATTTAATCTTGTATTGTTAGAGACCTGAGAATCCAACATAATTCTTAAGTTATTGAAGGACCAGGGCTACCAACTATACATAGCTATGAAGTGCCATATTGAGGTCAAAAAAGTGCCAAAATTTTCCAAATAGAAAAATAAAAGCGCCAAAAAAAGGTGTCATTCTTTTTAATTCTTCCCGTTCAGCCTTAAATTTGAAACATATTCCTAAAACAAAAGTCCAATTCCAAAGTAAGATAAAACAGTTTTATATACTAAAGAAATTAGAGAATGTATTGAAATTTTACTATTTTTCAAAGGTGCCATTTCAAGTTGAAAATATAAGTGCCATTTGGAGTGAAATAGGGCCAAAAATAGCAAAATAATCATTCGGCCCTATTATGACTGTCATGCCATGTTTTTTCATTGTCACGCCATCTAAAAACTGACTTAAGACGTAGATATTCACGGATTGATTTTTTTGTTTACTCATTATGATGGATTAGGAAAATAGTTACGAGAGTGGTCGAGATGGGCGGTCGAATTGTCTTTTTAATGTAGATTGAAGTTTTTCCCATCCACCTTGGTTAAAACCACCTGCCACAAGCCGCCACTGTAGTTTGGACATCAGTTTTATACGCGATTCTTAATTTTCTTTTATGTGTAAAAGATTTAAATTATGTAAAAAATTATTTCCGTCAAGATTTTGAATTTTTAAAGATTGGATGTTTTTAGAATTTCAATGATGTCAGAAAGTACTATTATATTAGAGTGGTCATTCATGGGCCTCTCATTATTGAATGGGCACCCCTGCCAATTGGGCAACTTTCCGAAGAAGCCCAAGAGTCAAGGAATAAGGACATTAAAAAATATCGGCTGCTTGTATCCTCGGACCCTGTCATTTCAAGTTTACGTTTAAACCCACCAAAACAAAATCATAAACTGTCGTCAGATGCCATTAAATTATTATCAACTGTTGTAAATGCGGATGCGGAATTGCCATCAGAAAATATAGATATGAGCTTGGATACTTCAGATGACTGCGAGTCTGAGGGTGTATAAAATTGTTATCTTAAAAATATATTCATGTACCAACAAATATGTATGTTTTGTTTATTGATTCATTCAAACGCCCGCAGTTCCCGTGAAAATTTGAACATCAAGATTTTTAGAAACAAACATTAAGACCTCATTAGTATTTGTCCGAGCTTATCTTCCGATTTGTGGCGTGCGCCTTGATGTTGGCGCACAAAGGGGAGGGACTAACAGTTTTACGCCGAATCCGAACGGGGATTTCATTTTTATGAGAAGCTCTTCTTCGTGGCTGAATACACTCGGGGGTTTGCCATTGGCTGCCAAAGGGCGACTTTATTACAAAAAACTTGTTTGGTTCTTATTTTTTGATGTTGGTCGTCGGGAACTGGGCTTGAATCCAGTCCCTGCGGAATGATAGCGTATATTGCTAACCGCTACATCACATTATATAACAAAAAATCAGAAAACATGCCCTTTTATACTTAACTACCTTAGTTTTGCTAAAAATTTATTTATTTTTTTTTTAATTTTTTTTTTTTTTATTGATCCGCCATTTTGAATTTCGAATTTATGTGTTGAAATTTAAAACCAGCAACCAAAATAAAGACGAATACACAAGGTTTATTACAATTGTACCACGCTTCGACTTTTGGCCAGCTTTTTCGAAAAATTGGCTACTGTGCACTGGTACAAAGACGGTCCAAGGATGGAGGACATATTATGACAGCCGAAAACACGGCAACACTTTGCTGGATACCAGGCCATTGTGGAGTCGAAGGCAACGAGGGCGCCGACGAGATAGATCGTTAACTGCTTTTCGGGAACTGAACCATTGTGTGGTCTCAGTTGGACCTCTCCGAGAGCCATAAGAGGGGGCCATAGTAAATAGAAATAACATCAGTCTACTTTCTGCGTACCTGAAAGGTGACAACTGATTGCGATTCTACTCGCGATGAACAGGTGTGTCCACAGAGTCGGAATTCCGGCTCTGCCTTGAAGATGATGAAACTTCAAAGCATATTCTCCGTCACTGTCCGGCTTTGGCCAGACAAAGATTGATCCACTTAAAGGTTTAAATGGTCGAACCTTTTGTTATAAATAATTCGCCTACCAAGACAGGTTTAGGATTCATTAGGGAAGCCGTAGGTATCTTGGCCACACTGGGTTAGGGATTCTCTCTTTAAGAGATACTAAAAATCTTTCAGGTGGCGGTGTATCTTGTACACCCAAGAACTAACTAACTAACTAACTCATCTAAATAAATACTCAAAACTATTTAACGATAATTGGAAGCTTTTGATTTTTTTTTTTTGAAAATTTGGAAATAAATAATGACTATTTTCGGCTTCTGGTTGCGAGTCGAGAAACATACTGATTTGAACCATACCTTTTAAAGAAATATTTAGGGGTATCAAAATCATCGCTAGCCAAAAGAAGTCTCTAAATTATATACTCAAATTCATTGATTAAAGTTGATATTGATGAACTCGGAATTCATAACCAAACAATCATCGCTTGCCTGCCGTAATCATATTTTAAATTATCGTATGTCGCTCGTAATATTATTTTGAAGGTACATAAGTTTTTACCCATCATATGAAGTTCACAATAATCTCTCTTTCATTGCAAACTTTTTAAAGTTTCACAAATATATATATATAGCAGTTATTTTCTAGCAAGATTAATAAAAGTTTAAATTGAATTCTACTAGTGTGAATTTCTCGGTAAAACTGTTAATAGACAGAATAATTTTGCCCTTTGTAATAACTTACATTCATATGTGTATGCAGTAAAAGTACAAGTATATTGACAAGCATACCTGTTGTGCTTAATAATAAAACCAAAATGGCACTTACGCTGGCACACAAAATGGCCACAAGTGAGCCAAGTGGCTTAACATGAAGTAACAGCACATCGAAAAAGCAAAACAAAGGCTTAAGCGGGCAAAAATATTACTAACAACATACATATACATACATACCTGTGGATACCTACATACATACATAAGTACTTATATATTACACATTCGACACTAGAGCAATGCGTATGAGCTGAGTGTGGGTTAGTTTGAAAAGCCCTTAATTGCATGCCGGCTCACGCGCATTCAATTTTCACCAGCAGGTGGCGTTAAGCACAAATAAAAACAAAAATATTTTTAAGCAAAAAAACAAAACCGACTTCAATTCTAATATAAAAGTTTACGTTATATTTGTCATGATCCAGTGATCGGATCTAAACTAAATTAGTATGGGACCACCTGAGGTCCCACTTTTCGTTTAAAAATTATAGAAATCGGTTAGATTTGGACCACAGTTATGCGATAACATACAAAAAAAAAGAATAAAAATATTCCGACGAATTGATAACCTCCTCCTTTTTTTGAAGTCGGTTAACAAAATATTCCGCAGTTTACGGGTTTTTGGGAAAAACGTTTAAGTAATTTTTGCATTTATATTAAGCTAGCAAATACCCCACGTGCGTCACTGCGCCGTAAAAGTATTTTTGCGTTGTTACTCGCTCCCAAAACACGTATGGCCTCATCCATGAAAAATATGATAGATTAAAAAAGCTTTATGAAGGGAAATTTTCAAAAAAATTTTCGATTTATATATGAATGTGGGTGTTATTATGTTTTCGAAAGTATCTAGAAAGTAGATAAAGTATCGCTTTTATCTTGGAAACTTCTTCAAAGATGTATAATGTCAATATTTATCTGATGTTATCAATTTAACTGAATTAAATTTTTCAAATAGATGGCAACCAGCTTCAAAAATATCTTCGAAGGTAAACTTTCCTAAACCTTTTTAATTCGATACCCGTATTGTAGTAAATATTTCATTTATTTCATCAAATTAGATGAATGCAATTGAATGGTCGCCGCGAATAACGTTGTAAGCGACAAAATTATAATTTTGCAGAAATAAAAAGAAAGCGTGTTTAATGACGCACATACATAAGCACGTTTTATTATATTATTATTGTTATAATACACATTGTTCATTTAAATCTTGAAAGTTTAAGAAACTAGTTCTTTGAAAATTCAATTTTTCAAACAGATGACAGCCCTTCTTGAAAATACTTTGCAAATCTTTGTTAAACAAAAGCAATAGAAAATTAAAAAAAAAATCGCCATCATCAACAACAATTCCATAATTTAATTGGATACTCCGCATTCCTCCGCTAACGATCACCCATCACCCACATTATTTAGCGGCGCAATAGCCAATGCGAAGAAATGCTTTTGTTCAGCTGCTTTTGTCCATATTTTGGCATATTGGAAACAAAAATATTTCGGTACCGAGCATCGATCAATACAGTCAAAAGTGCCATAGGCTAGAGATTTTTTGGGGTGATTTCGACCGGGGGATATCTGTTTCGCGGGATTTTATCCAGGACATTTTTGTTGCGGCGATTTTTGTGCGGACGATTTTAGTCCAGGCGAATAAGTCCGAGCACCATTGCGGTCTATTTGAATAATCAAAGAGCACCAATTAACGCTTTGCTCTTTCTTGAAAAAACTCACTACTAAATTTATGTCTGCAAACATCTGTGGCATAATAAATGAATAATTAATTAGGTCACCGTTTTTAATTCATATTCGTTTGTTTGCCACCGTCTCATAGGCATTTATTCTGAAAATTAAAAAAAAAAAATGTAAATGTATTAAAATAAATTTCGTATTTTTTCAGCCTTGATTTGCGTTGCTATAAACCAATTTAAACACTTTCCGACCATTCATTCCGCGCTTTTCATTAATTCGCACTTACACCAATTAAATATGATTTCCTCTTTTCTTCGGCCTTTGCATTTAAGTCTACAGAAATCACTGAATATACCTCTAAAGAGCGAATAATTTTCAATGCAATTCATTTGCTGCCAATCTGGCAGAAATGCATCCATTCGCTTCCTCACTATGGCTGTACTAGCTGCTGGTCAGAAAAGATCTCACGTTTTTTAGCAGAAAAGCGAGAGATGTGGGCAATGAAGAGTGAGATAGACAACAGTTGTGCAATTTCTGCAGCTACCAAATTCGAGTTGAATTGAAGCCCATTATATTTCACGATGACTTTTTAGCTTTAATTCGGCTTTAATTATATGTATGTATAACCAAGTTGCGCTCTCAAGGGATCTCTGCATCGTTCACGCCGTTTCAATGCGATATAATTCTGCATTTTTATGTGGTATGTATGTATATATGTATGTAGGCATGAGA
>NW_016174199.1:0-11167 GCF_001687245.7 Rhagoletis zephyria
AAATAAACCACAAATGCCATTTTACTCAACTCAATTTTACCATTCCAACGATACCAAATTTGGCGATGGTAACTTTTTTTGAGTAAAATCTGTTCACCGTGTTACCAGATCATTTGGGAATACTCACGAGCTCAGTGACACTACAGAGTGCTCGGGCGTTTTTAACACCCCTTTCCAGAAAGCGATGTCATAAAAGTGTCTTTTATTTTTTGTAATTGTATATGCTGCACTTGCAAGTAAAAAAAGAAGTAACATGTGTGCCAGCTCTTTGAGGCACTTGCGTGGCTGAAGTTTGAGCCACTACAAAAAAAAGTAAATGACAAATAGAAGTGCACATCATTTGGCTGGTGTCATAAAAACGTCATCAGCAGTTACATTTACTGCGTTTTATTGAAGTAGGCAACAGGTGGTGGTGACGATGATGATGATCTTTTGACGACGATGTTATTATTATTAGCTGCTGCAGGAATTGCCAGTGCTCAAGTTGAGAGAGTATATAAACCTGAGCAAAAAGTGAAAGCTCAGTAAGTCTGAAAAGAGCATTTTTGCTTTTTTGCTGCTTCTCATTTGGTCTGGTTTAAAAATTTTAAAATTTTTTTAATGCACAAATGCTTAGAGTTCCGGTCACACTAATTCTGATTGTTATTTTGTTTTGTTTTGTTTGTAAAATGATGATTTGAATTTAAAATTAAAAACCTGTTGATTGATAAACTTTGCCGGGCTCACTTGCCTCTCGCCAAGGTGATGAGTCCATTAAAAAAGTTTATCTGGCTAGGGACCGGGCTAGAAGTTAGTTTAGGGAAAAGGTTTAAAATTGTGTGTGTGATGCTAAATTTTAAATGGTAAATCGGTCAATCAATCAATCAATTAATCGATGATCGAAAAGTAGCAAGTGGCCACTGAATTGACTTTTACTTCAATTCAGTGTTTTTCAACGACAACAACAAATTAATGGCAAAGAGTTCATGTCACAAAAAATCAACAAAAAATTAAAAAAATAAAAATTGCACTGATTTCACTGATTGATCAGGCATTGAACTTCTACTCTAAAAAACTTTCCTGCATTACATAAATTCAAGGCCAATTTTGCGATTTAAACAACACGTCACTGTCGTCACTCTAATAAAAGGGTTGCCTTGTAACAAAAATCTGGCCTAGAACAAAATCCTAAATTAAAACTGTAGAGTTATTTTGTTGCTGTTATCAGAGCAGTAAGCAAAAAAAAATTGGCACAAGTACAACACACAAAAGCACACTTTTAGTACAGGTTGCGCAAACAATTCTCTTTTTGACTGATGAAAAGTTGAGGCATTTTCCACCAAAAAGCAAAACAAAACAATCATAAACACTCATCATCTCATGAACTTTTGATGTCACTGAAAACTTTCAATGTCAAACTGCCGTTCTGTCAATTTCCTCTCTACACCCAAACTCTGTCGTCATCCTCACCCTAATGGTAATGTACTAGCCAGTGCCTAAAGTAAAAACCTTAATTCCGCTAGTTTGCATTGTGGTGTTGCTCAAGTATTGAGGGAAAAAAAGATCAAAGTCGACAGTATGAGCAGTGTCAGTGGCGGCGGCTGGCGCCGGTGATTAGACGCGCGCGCGTGAGTCGATCTCATCCATTGCCTTCCGAGGAGTCTTCCTCCGAACAATGTCCGCAATTACACACACTCACACACACACCGTTGATTTCACTAAAGATGGAGAAAATTTCAGTAGCGTTTTGAGGTGCGTTTTATTGCGCCTCTACTACGAGGGTGCAATTAACCGGTCCAACGCCGCTCGATCAAACTGAGGGCGTCGGTTAATCGTCAGGGGCCAAAGTCACATTGGTCAGCAGATGAAAAGGAAAAAAATGTATAAAACAGTTGACAGTTGGTAGTGATGAGCTATTCAGAGCAGTTTGGGTAAAAGATGCTTTCTAAAGACTGTCTTTGAAAAAGTGTTTTTAGTTTTTCACTAAATCAATCACTCAATCTCATCTGATTGTGCAGACACTCAATTGTCCCAAACCTGTAAAGCCTCAAAATCACCAGTGCATCAAAAATGTGCTCCTCACCAAAGCAAGGTTCAGGCATCACCACCACCACCTCAAAAACGACGACCATAACCAAAACTTCCATCGGCAGAACGATCTCCCAATCTAGCAATACCACTGCAAATGGCGCACGAAATGGTATTTATTTTCTTTCAAACCTTTCAATTCTTTAATTTGATTACTTTTCCCTTCAGGCTGCATCCAAACGCGGTACATCATCCTGCTGCTGTGCTGCCTCACCAACGCCATCTCCTACACGATGCGCCTCGACCTGAACATGACCATCGTGGCGATGGTCAAGGAGGAGATGCCCTCCGTAAACAACGGAACCGACCTCGACAGCTGTCCCTCAAATGAAATTATCAACAATGAGCCTCAGCAAAACTACTCCCAAATACTCACCTCAACAACAGTTCAGCCCAACTTTTTGCGCCTATTTGAGGTAAGCGCTGAATTGACAAGCTCTTTTTGTTGATAATTTCAACCTCCATTTTTGTATGTAACCTCCACAGGTCACCCCCAAAGGCTTCGACTGGTCCGAGTCGCTGGTGGGCGTCATCCTGGGCGCCTTCTACTACGGCTACATCCTCACGATGGCCTACGGAGGCCAGCTGGCCGATCTGGTTGGAACAAAGCTTCTGGTAGCCATTTCGATGACCGCCTGCGCCCTGGGAACGCTGGCCATTCCAATTAGCGCCCAGCTCCACCCCTCGCTGGTCATCACGGTGCGAATAGTCACCGGGCTGGCGCAGGTACAAATAGACGCCTTTTGTTTACCTTTTTCTGGGACTAAAAAAATGGGCTCATCTTTTTCTTCTTTCCTAGGGAGTGGTCACCCCCGCCCTCTACACCATCCTCCCCAGGTGGATGCCCACCGGCGAGCTCGGTTTGGCCTTTGGCCTGATCGTCGCTTCCGGTAACCTCGGGGCCGTACTGACCNTGGGACTAAAAAAATGGGTTCATCTTTTTCTTCTTCTAGGGAGTGGTCACCCCCGCCCTCTACACCATCCTCCCCAGGTGGATGCCCACCGGCGAACTCGGTCTCGCCTTTGGCCTCATTGTCGCTTCCGGTAACCTCGGGGCCGTCATTACTATGCCCATCTGCGGCCTCCTCTCCCAGTACGCCGGCTGGCCCTGGGTCTTCTACCTCTTCGGCTCGGTGGCCCTACTCTTCACCCTCCCGTGGTTGTACCTGGTGTACAATGAGCCCCAGTCGCATCCGCGGATTAGCCCCACCGAGCGGGTGTACATTACCAGCAACCTTTCCATTAGCTCTTCGAGTAATAAGAAAAAAGCTCTGGTGCCCTGGAGGAGCATCCTCAGCTCGCCCAAAATCTGGGCCATCGCCGTGACCCGCTTCTGCAACGGCTGGGGCAGTCTCTTTCTCGTCTCGAAGCTTCCGAGCTACCTGAGCAAGGTCCTCCACATGCCGATGACCTATGTAAGTGACCTTCATCTTTTTGGGTTTTTTTTGTGTACAAATTAAGACCTCTTTTGTTTCCTGCTGTAGAATGGCTACGTCAACGCCTCCATCTACATTACCCTGGGCCTCTCCTCCCTGCTCTGGGGCTACGTCTCCGATGTGGTGGGCCGGAAGCGGCTGGTCTCGAAGACCGCCTCTCGGAAGGCCTTCCAGTCGATTGCCCTCCTCGGCGGGGCGCTCTTCCTCGCCCTGATTCCCGTTGCGGGCTGCAACATTGCCGCCATTGTCCTCCTCCTCAATCTGTCCATGCTGGTCATTGGCCTGACCGCCGGTGGCGAGTTCCTGATCGTCGTCGACGTGGCGCCCAACTACAGCGGCTCGATTTACGGCTTCACCAACGCCATTGCCAGCCTGCCCGGTTTTCTGGCGCCCCTCTTCGTTGGGCTGATGCTCGACCAGCCGAATGTAAGTGTTTCGAAATTGAACGCTTTTTGGGCTATTTCGATCTAAGTTGTTGTTCTCTTCTTCTCCTCTCCTCCTACTTTGAAGGTCAATTTAATGAGGCAGTGGAACATTCTGTTTGGCATCGGCGCCGCCATCTACGCCTTTGGAGCCGTGGTCTTCCTCTTCGGCGTCAACTCGGAGCCGGAAAAGTGGGGAAGGGCACTGTCGATGAGTAGTGGTAATAATCAGCAGCAGCAGGAATCAACGAGTGAAAAAGAGCAGCAGCAGACAACCAAAAACAACTTTGAAAAGTCAGACAGCGTCAGCATCAGTCAACAGGTGGTGAACACTGACTTGAACAACAACAACACCACTGAAAATATGGCATAATTGTAGCTCATCTCCAGACACTCATCCCAGCTCATCTCATCTCATCTCTCATCAGACCTCATCAGGTAATTAATTACCCGTACAAAGACATTTTCATCAGAACAAAATAAACACAACTGCAAGATTGGTTCATCATCAACCACAATACAAAAAGAGCATTCTAGCCAGTAAAGCCATGATAATTTGGTGGTGGCGGCGGCATTCGAGTGTTGAGCACCGCCAGCACCGACACCACATACGCCGGCAGCCGCTGTACATTGTACAGGCCGTAGTAGAAAGCCAGTGTCCCGCTTTCAGAGACCTCCTGTACGACGCCGGTGTAGTACACCCCGGGGCTGGTCTCTTTGGGTTTGTACACGGCAATGAACGGTGAATAGGATAAAACCCTTGTTCTAGGAACCTTTTCAGCTAGCACCGGTCTTGCCGGCATGAGGCCCATCTTTGCCCCTCCTCCTCCTCCTCCTCCTCCTTGGCGAAGATCAAGTGCCGCCCAGGCGAGGGTGAAGCCTCGAGGATTGAGCAGCACCTCAAAGTGCGGCCACTGGCTGCCACTTTTAATGCTGGTGATTCCTTCAGCGGAGATGGAGCTGATTTGAGCGGCGTTTTGAGCCGCCGAAAACTGCTCAGGAATGAGGCACTGCTGTTTGTCGTAGATGAGCTAGTAAAAAGTTTTTTAAAAATTTTTTTGTTGTTTTTAAAAATCATTTTCAACCACACCTCCTCCCTTCTTCACTTACCCGACCGACTATTTTCACCCCTTTGCCTACTGTCACCTTGCAAACGTAGTCAATGGCCGGATCTATTCTCTTGTAATTAGGCGGGTAAGGACGGCGGTAGTCCTTTTTGATTATGTAGTAGAAGTCCTTGATAGGCACCAGGTACTGCCGGGGAATGGAGGACAGATTCAGACTGGAGGTCTGGGTCCAGGGAAGGGCGACGCCTATTTGCAGCTGCTTGGCTTCTCGTTTCAGGCTGTTCACTTTGTGCTCCCCATCATCATCGTCGTCGTCGTAATCCGAAGAAGGCGAGTTACGTCCATTGTGTGTCCAATCGTCGCCAGTGGTAAAGTGTTCAAAAATTAAAAAAGAGGCAAAGAAAAGAAGATAAAATTTCATTCTTTTTAGAAACAAGTTTTTTTACTAAAAAATATTTATGATTAAAAATTAAAGTTAAAATAGGTCAAAGAAAAATTAAATAAAAAGTCTGTTTTTATGCGCCCCTTTGACTGAACTGAAATAAAAAACCTCCAAAAATTTAAATTAGATTTAATTGTACTTCTCTTTCTCAACACATACACACACACGCCGCTGATTTGCCAATTTTTAATTTTTTTTCATTTAAATTTCAGCTATCACAAGAAAGCAAAAGCAAAAAAAGCGGAAATCAACTGCTCTTCCTCATCCTCACAGCAACAGCAGCAGCAGCAGCAGCAGCAGCAGCAGTCGTCATCTCAACTCATTTCATTTCAGACATCAGTATCAACTTCCTCAGCATATCACAAACATCAACATTAACATCAACAAATCAGTCACAGATATCCTGATGCTCATCAAAGGCATCAGCAGTCAGCACTCAAACAAAAGAGAGAATGAAACGGATATGACCACCACCACCACATTTTCCCCTTTTACTAATATTATAAAGCAGTCATAATTGCCAGGCATATATTCAATTGTCATCGCCATTCAGTCATATCTCATCATCACCGAAGTAGTAGTCATCACAATCATCATCATCATCATCATCAGCTTTTTCTCTGACTTTGCCGCCGCCGCATCAGCCAACAAAATCATTCGAGCTCATTTGCATCACCACCACCACCGCTGTCGCCGCTGTCGTTATCATCTCGTCACGAAGGGGAGAAATGTATAAAAATAAAAAAATTTTGTTTATACATTGATCAGTAAAAGAGAGGGAGAGAGAAATTCAAATACTGGTTGCTAGCTAGAGAGAAAGAGAGACAGAGGGAGAGTTCAAAGACGACAGGTGGGGAAAGTGGTGAAATCGGAGAAGAAAGCGAAGAAGAAGAAGCTCAATTATCTTCCAAGGACATCCTCTTCTCCTCACTTTTCTATTGCGTGCACTCTCTCTCTCTTTGATGCAGTAGGCAAATGAGTACAACGTTTGGATGCGGCAAGTTTCTCTCTTTTTCACTTTCACTTTCACTTTTTTTAGTAGCCACAAAGTTTTTTCTTTCCCGCTGACACTCTTCGAAGATTTATCACTGAAGGTGGAAAACATTTTCAGCTGTTGTTGTTGTCGTCGGTTCTTCAGCACAGTGACAACATTTCGTCTTCAAAAGATGCAACTTAAAGACGATAATGCTAGCACCGTCACCCCCAGAGTACACTTCGGTGCTCTTCTTTCCTTCATCACCACCACCTTCTTCATCACCACCGCCGTCACCCTCATCACCACCAACTTCTCTGGAAGATAGTAATCCCATCATAGTGATAAACTCGAAAAGAGGAGCCAGAAATCACCACCACCACAACAACAACAAAGTCTACAAAAGGAGAAAAGAGGAGGAGGAGGAAAAACGGAGAACTTCTTCCTTTTTCTGCTTGGGCGTCTTCACCGGAGTTCTCCTCCTAGCGCTGCTGATCACCTCGTACCTCCTGCTAAGCTTCTACCTCGACCATCAGCAGCACCGATGTTCGCCGGAAGTGGTCTTCAGGCATCAAAACGTTACCTCCTCCTCCTCGAAAGTGTGCACCAGCACGGCCTGCATTGAGACGGGCCAGGCGATCCTCGAGGCGGCGGACTTTTGCCTCGACCCTTGCGAGGACTTCTACGCCTTCGCCTGCAACGGCTGGATTCGGGCGAATCCAATCGACGAGGAGTCCGGCGCCCTGGGCGTCAGCGCCTTCACACTTCTCTCCGCCAAAGTTGATCGTCAGCTGCGGGAGCTTTTAAGGAGTAAAAACTCCACCACCANTCGGGCGAATCCAATCGACGAGGAGTCCGGCGCCCTGGGCGTCAGCGCCTTCACACTTCTCTCCGCCAAAGTTGATCGTCAGCTGCGGGAGCTTCTGAGGGGTGAAAACTCCACCACCACCGCCAAAACAGCCACCACCTCCAAAGCAAAGTCGGTGGCCATCGCTCGCCAGCTCTACCACGAATGCTTCGACCTGGAGGCCCGGGAGAAGGCCGATTTCGAACCTCTTCGGCAGGCGTTGAAGTCCATCTTTGGCACTGAGTGGCCGCTTCTTGAGAACAAAAGTGGCCCTGAAGGTGAAGATGATAATGAAGAAGAACCAGGAATTTCAAGCCATCACTCCCAAAGGCGGCTCCTCGAGGCGCTGATGGAGTTCACCCTGCTGGAGAGCACCCCCCTGGTGGACTTCTTCATTGACGCGGATGCGAACGACACCTCGAGGCCGGTCTTCTACTTCACCGTGCCGGACGGCTTCGACAAGGACCGCATCATCTACTCGGACAAGGTCAGCTACGCGGCGGGCCTCTCCATCTACCGCCAGTCGGTGTACAACATGACGGTGGACTTTCTCCGGAAAGGAGGTCGCCTGAACTCCACCACCGCTGAAGAGCTGGAAGCCGTGGACCTTGAAGCTGAAGATGAAGAAGGTGATGATGATGATGAGGGTGATGAGGGTGAGGATGAACCTCGAACTAAAAAGAGGCCCAAAAATAAAACCCTCAAACTGCTCGCCGAACGCCTGGCGGAAGCCCTTCTCCTCGAAGAGGAGCTGGTGATGGCCACCTCGCCCGCTGAAGAGCTCAGTGACCCCAGGGACGGCTACAATCGCCTAAGCCTTCGGGAGTTTAACCTCCTCACCAACCGTTCCTTCAACTGGACGCTTTTTCCGGAGCTTTTTGTGCAGAAGTTCAAGCTTCAGCAGCTCTACAACATCACCGAGGACACCGAGGTGGTCATAACCGATCTTCAATACTTTAAGAAACTTCCAAAAATCTTGGCTGAAACGAGCCCTCGAACGTTGAGCAACTACCTAGGACTGAAATTCCTCTACTACTTTCGAAATCGAACCTCTACGCCGGAAGAACTGGAGGACTGGTGCCTGGCTCTGGTGACTGAGAACTTTGACCTGGCCGTTTCGAGGCTCTACGTTGAGGAGCACGTCCCAAAAGACGCAAAAACCTTAGCCGAGGCGATGATCGGCAAAATTCGAACCGCCTTTCGAGGACTCCTCCAAACGGAAGCTTCCGCCTGGTTGGACAAAGAAACCCAAGCGAAAGCGTTGGAAAAAGAGCGGGCCACCCGCTATGAGACCGCCTACGCCGACTTTATCCTCGATGACCGGAAGTTGGATGAGCACTATGGACTTTATGGTGAGGGTGGTAACGGAAGCTCATCACCCTCAGATCTTGAAGTAAAACCAGGACACTTTTATGAATCAGTCCTCGCCCTCCGCCGCCATCGAATGATCACCTTCTCCCGGCAGATGAACTACATGATTCGAGAGTGAGTGCTTCTTTCTTTTACCAAAAAAACTTCTTTGAAACTCCTTTTAACAACTCCTCCTCTTAGCAACAAAATCGGCGCCGCCAACATCAACGCCTACGCAAACAAGTACAAAAATGAGATTAGTAAGTTACAAAAAAACTCCTTTTCTTTTCTTATCAAACACTCCTCTTTCTAACCACTCCTTTTATCATCTCTTATATCATCTCTTATCATCACCCTATTCCTTATCAGTGCTGCCGGCAGCCATGCTCCAGGCGCCCTTCTTCGACGTGGGCCGGCCGGCCTACCTCAATCTCGCCTCGATGGGCGCCATCATCGGCCACGAGATCACGCACCACTTTGACTCTGAGGGGCGGCACTTCTCGGCCGAGGGGCGGATGGTCAATTGGTGGAGTGCCGAGACGGAAGTTCACTTTGCCTCGGCGNGCCTCAATGGGCGCCATCATCGGCCACGAGATCACGCATCACTTTGACTCGGAGGGGCGGCACTTCTCGGCCGAGGGGCGGATGGTCAATTGGTGGAGTGCGCAGACGGAAGTTCACTTTGCCTCGGCAGCTCAATGTTTTAGCGAGCAATATTCGGAGGTGGTGGACACGCTGACGGGGCGGTCGCTGAACGGCAATGCGACGTTGGCGGAGAACATGGCTGATAATGGCGGGCTGAGGGCTGCCTGGAGGGCGTTTAGGAGTTCGGAGGAGGATGATAAAGTTGAGGAGGGGGAGGAGCTAGTCCCGCCTCAGCTGACCGCCCTAAGCCCCGCCCAGCTCTTCTTCCTCGTCTACGCGCAGACGTGGTGCTCCGCCTACCGCAACAACGCCACCCTCGCCTACGTGATCGACACCGACGAGCATGCGCCCGAGCAGTACCGCGTCAACCTTCCGTTGGCCAACTTTGAGCCCTTTTCGAAGGCCTTCGCCTGCCAGAAAGAAGGGGCGAAGATGAGCCGGCCGCCGGAGAGGCGGTGTATGCTCTGGTGAACTTTGGAAGTGTGATTATTAAATGTACTTAAGAAATTACCCAAGGTGAACAAAATTAAGAATTACAAGACGGGCTTCACCGCATTCCGCGCCACCTTGCTCGTGCAGAAGGGCTGAAATTCGTGGCTGACGGCCAGGTTGACGGCCGCCTTCACGCAGGCGATGCAGT
Source organism: Rhagoletis zephyria (assembly GCF_001687245.7). Taxonomy (NCBI): domain Eukaryota; kingdom Metazoa; phylum Arthropoda; class Insecta; order Diptera; family Tephritidae; genus Rhagoletis; species Rhagoletis zephyria. The sequence continues at coordinate 9,890 of NW_016174199.1, forward strand.
GCTCCTTCTTCGCCAGGTCGCGGCACATATTGAGCGAGGCCCGCTGGTCCTGGACGGCGTTTCGGGCGTCCCGGTAGAGGAGCTTCAGGCCGGCGTGGTCCAGTTTGCTCTGCTCGAAGTTCGAGGTGCGCTCCTTGACCTGCTCGTAGAAGTCCAGCAGGGCGTCCGCCTTGCGGCTGTACGCCTCCCACTCGAGGTGGCGGCACTTGTAGACGACGTGGGACTTGCAGTTGATGACGTCCAGCAGGCCGTCCTCCCAGAGGGACTGCAGCTGCTGCAGGCGAAGGCGATCTGAGATTGGAAAGGGATGGAAAAGATTTTTAGAAAGAAGTTTCAAAGGTTTGGGAGTTTTGGAACGTTCGTTGACGGAGGATGAGGAAAAGGTAAACAGAAGTTTGAAGGGGGCGTTCATAGAGGAGGTGTTTTGGTAAAAAGTTCTGTCAACAAACCGACCTTCTAAAACTTCCAATGACTTTCACTTACCCTTGAGAACCTGAATCTGCTTGAAGATCTCATCCAGCATCTTCACCGTCTCGTCCACCGCCTGGGGCCGCTTATCCAGTAGCCGCTTCTCCGCCTCCTCCACCTCGGCCNACCTGAATCTGCTTGAAGATCTCATCCAGCATCTTCACCGTCTCGTCCACGGCCTGGGGCCGCTTATCCAGCAGCCTCTTCTCTGCCTCCTCCACCTCGGCCATCTCCTTCGCCGTCAGGCGGTACCGACCGAGGTGAACCGACAGTCGAAGCTCCTGCAGGTAGGCCTTCGCCAGGTGCACTCTGATGGCCTTCCGCACCTCCACGGTCCGGTTCTTCACCTCGCCGGTGAAGAGCTCCGAGATCGATTTCAGCCGACCTCCCGTCAGCCAGGGGTCCTTGTTGACCAGCTCGGTCCAGGCGCCGAACCAGNTGCCGCCGTAGTAGCCGAACTCGGAGAGGGCCGTGGAGCGGAAGGCGTCGGAGACGTTGGAGCGGGAGTGCTCCGTGGCGACGTTCACCTTGAACTTCTCGAGGAAGTTCCCCTCCAGGTCGGTCTCCACGCTGGACTCGTCTGAAGAAAAGAAGTGGTGATCAGAATTTCGAAATTACTCGAAGATGACTGCACTGATTACCATTGCTGCTGACGTACTCCTCCTTCAGGTACGTCCTCACGACCATCGTCCCGCCGAAGGTGGCCGACTCGAAGTAGTGCGTTCCAAACTGCTTGATGAACTTGTCGTACAGCGGCCGAGCCTCCTCGTAGGTGGCCACCACGCCGTCGGCGTCGTCCTCGGTGAAGTA
>NW_016174201.1:0-3722 GCF_001687245.7 Rhagoletis zephyria
AGGTTTGGTTTAATATGCATAAGCTTTTTTTTGTAAACCTGTGTTATTTAATAAGTTAAATAAATTATTAAAATATGTGTATCAAACGAAAGGGATTTGAAAATTTTTTATTAGCCCAGTAAAATTAGATAAATTTGGTAGGAAAATTAAAAAAAATGTGTAACGGCGATTTTTTGATGCAGTTTACTTCTATTTGACACGTAGATCATGGATCCACAGTCTTGCCTCTAAATTTAATTTGGCAACATTCCGCCATCTTGGATTTAAGTTTTTTGGGTTTTTCCAATTTGCTAGCTTATTTTGCATTTTTCGTAAAAAAATGGTTTAATACAAATAAGGTGAGAATTTAATTTTCCACATTTACGATATAGAAGGTTTTTTAAAAATAGCATTTTTTTATAAAAAATTAGCAAAAACTGCTAAAAAAGTTTATATTGTCACGGTTTTCGCATATTGGACGGTTAGCATATTGAAATTCCAAAGTTGTAGAGAATTTTATTCTCCAAAACTTTTGTGCCAACATTTTTTTTTGTACAACGCTTAGATCCCGGCCGGGAACGCGATACACATAGCAATGTACGCAATGCGCCGTATAACTACATTTCCACACCATCACCTGCATTCATTAAAAAAAAAAAGTTGCCCGTGGATTGGGCCTACTGGAGAAACCACGTTATAAAAAACCGCCGAAAAACTCTACCTCAGCGCTGGTGTGGCAATGAGTTTTATGGCGCATCCCGTACATTGCTATGCTTACCGCATTCCCGGCCGTGATCTAAGCGTAGTACAAAAAAAAAGTAGGCATACAAGTTTTGGAAAATGAAATTCTCTACAACCTGGGAATTTCAATATGCTATGTATTTTCAACAGAAATTGTCAAAAAATGCCGTGACAATGTAAAATTTGTTCGTAGTTTTTGCTAATTTTTTACAATAAAAAATGCTATTTTTAAAAAACCTTCTATATAACAAATGTGGGAAATTAAATTCTTTACATATATTAGAGGTTTACGCCGACAGGCTTTGCGGCGGCGGCGTGGTCAACTTCAAAAAGAATCGGCGGCGGCGGCGACGCCGGCGCGTCTGGAAACGCCGGCGCTACTGCCCATAAGGTAGATCCCAAAGAGCCATGAGGCTTTTAATCTTATCATGTCATCAGATTATAATTCTATTTAATTCATTCATTGAATTTAAATGTTGAGTGCTGTTGCTGATGGATGGGCGAACAGAAGAAAGTCTATATAGTATATACATTAGGTTTCCCATCGAAAATGCCTTTTTTGAAAATCTAAAGACCCTACCCCCTAATTTGATTCGTTTAATGAGAAATATTATTGCCTATGTTTATAGATTTTGTAAAGGCCACTTAGAGGTCGCGGCCTGTCGATTTAGGTCAGAAAATACGATTTTCTAGATTCATGAGTTTTTGAATGACTATTTTTGCTTGAATTTAAAAGAATTTTTTAAATTTTGACCATCGATAATTTCCACAATTTGAAAATATGTAGTACTAACGTATTTCGATAGGCACCCTAATATACATACATCTCTATGTACTCTACAAAAAAATTTAAAGGTGAAGTTATTGGGGTAATTTATGTCGCTATCAATAAATTTTTGCAATAAGCTTATCAACCGTTATGTTAAATTACGGAGTTCTTAGAATTTTTTGCGAGTTATATATTGAAAATAAGGTTGGCCTACTTTTTTCCAAAAGTTTAACCCATCAACTCCCACCAGAACGGGCCTTTTTGACCCGCTGTTTGAAAAATGGCTTATAAATGGTTAAAATTTTCACTAATATATTAAGCGCCAAAAGGAGAACAGAATGTACTGCAAAATTATAGTAATTTTTACCAAAAAGGGGGACTTTAACTTTGTGTAGGAAATATTGCGATGCGCGGGAGCAAAACCTTCCTGGGGTTTGACCACTACTTAGGAATACTAGCGTAATTTTCACACAGCCACCTATTTGTTGTATACGTCTGTGGGACCCCAGAATAAAGTAACTTACAAATGTAAAAATTAGCAAAAAAAGGGTTTGCTTTTTATTAAAATTCTGTTTAAAATATTTAAAAAAACACACACAGGAAAATCAACTAGTCTTTGTTTTATCTCCAATAATTGAGGAGTTAGATGCAATAAGGGCGCTTCTGTGAAAACTGCTTTCTGAGGTATTGGCGTTAAAGTTTTTGACGTGTTATAACTTTCTTGTTGATGTAGTATATAAAAAAATTCGACCTTAATTTAACTGTAATAAACGCTTTCGATCGAAAAACGTGTTACTATGTTTTTTTCTGAGTTACGCTTTTTTTGAAATGTTCAGTGGCCCAAATTATGCAAAAAAAACCTCCTTTTAAAAATGTAATTTTCATTTCGTAAAATAGTGTTTTTATACGAGTAGTATTTAGTTCCTTCAAACGATGTATTTCAATGTGCATACAACATGAAAATTTTGTACAAAATTCCTTAGGCGCCGAACGCCGCCGCCGCCGCCGCCGCGACGATATTTTCGTAACTCGGCGGCGGCGCGTGAGAAATTACAAAAAACGGCGGCGGCGGCGTGGCCCGGCGGCGTATACCTCTAACATATATGTATATAACAATTTTTTATGAAAAATGCAAAATTAGCTTGCAAATTGCAAAAACCCAAAAAAAAAATAAAATCCAAGATGGAGGAATGTTGCCAAATAAAATTTAGGGGCGAGACTGTGGATCCATGATCTACGTGTCAAATAGAAGTAAACTGCATCAAAAAATCGCTGTTACAATTTTTATACCCGAGCGCACTTGTGCACAAGGGTATTATAACTTTCTTCACCTAACGGTTGTTTGTAACAGACAAAACGAATCGAGATAGATATAGACAAATGTATACATAAATGATCAGAATGAAAAGAGAAATCGATTAAGCTCGATTAAGATTGTCACACGATTACTCGAGTAAAAATTGAGATATCTTAACGAAACTTGGTACGTGCACTTCTTTCGGGCGTAGGACGGACGGTATTGAAAATAGGTAAAATCGGACAATAACCACGCCTACCTCCCATGTAACGGTAGTTTTCAGAAATACGAAAACTGCGATATTTTAGTAACTACTGAAGATTATTCACTTAAAATTGATATTTACAATAACTTTTAGACGAGAAATAAGAATATTATAAATTTTTGGAAAATGGGCGTAGCCACGCCCACTTAAGGTTACATGCGTATATCTCGGTAACCGCTACACCAATTTTTTCCAAACTTGGCACAGTTGTTAGCCTTGCTATAGCATACCAGATGGCCGAAAATTTTTAAAATCGGACAATAACCACGCCCACATCTCATATAACGGTCATTTGGAGAAATACGAAATCTTCGATAAATCAGTAAATATTAAAGCTAATTCATTCAAAATTGACGCTTGCAACAATTCTTAACCAAGAAATACGTTTATGGTAAAATTTTGGAAAATGGGCGTGGCACCGCCCACTTATGATCACATATACATATGTATCTCGGTAACCGCTCTACTAATTTATACCAAACTCGGTATGGTTATTGTGCTTGCCATTTAAAAGCAAAACGTTGAAAATGATTGAAATCGGACTAAAATTGAGGCCGCTTTTTTATAACGGTAAATTTCAGAAATGCTTGAAACTTCAATATTTCGAAATTTAAGGACGCTAATTTACTCAAAATTGATACACCCCGGCTTACCATGTAGCGGTAGCTTTC
>NW_016174201.1:10280-11166 GCF_001687245.7 Rhagoletis zephyria
TAACGGGTGATTTTTTTGAGGTTAGGATTTTCATGCATTAGTATTTGACAGATCACGTGGGATTTCAGACATGGTGTCAAAGAGAAAGATGCTCAGTATGCTTTGACATTTCATCATGAATAGACTACATCACCCACACTCAACTCCCGGAGTAATTTTTGGCATAGTAAATCAGTGTTCGGTTCGAAATGTGTTTCGCAAACCCAATTGCTGCGAACGGCGACGAATCGACATTTCACGGTCTTCAGCAACACTCTCAGAAACAGACGCAATATTCTCTTCTGTACGCACTGTACGCATTCGTGTGGTTGGTTTAATGTCCAATAAAGTAAACTGAGTGCGAAACTTGGTCACAATCGCATTAATTGTTTGCTCACTTGGTCGATTATGTAGACCATAAATCGGACGNGAGCATCTTTCTCTTTGACACCATGTCTGAAATCCCACGTGATCTGTCAAATACTAATGCATGAAAATCCTAACCTCAAAAAAATCACCCGGTATTAAGCTACTGATTACAGACCACGCTGGGGCTTTGCACGAATGCATCCCTGGATAAATCCCTGCTCATTGCACAGCAGCCTACGGCAGCTAGAGCATGACTCCTCCAAAGGAGTCCCGCAATGAATACACGGTGAAAGGGTCACATCTTGCGCTACCGCTTCATCAGCCTGCCCGGATATTTCTCTCTCTCTCACTTTCTCTCTAGCATATCAGGCATATGAAGTGCGTGGCTGACTGGATGTGCACCTAAAAACCATACGGGCTCATTGAGCTCGATACATAAACACTCGCAAAGGTAATCCCTACCTCCTCAACTACTCNATGGTCTCCTGATCTCCCTCAGCTAAACAGTTATTTCCTCACTTTGAATGCTGGAGTGAAT
>NW_016174203.1:0-11162 GCF_001687245.7 Rhagoletis zephyria
AAAATTACTGGAATACAGAAACTACGTCTGGGGTATAAATACATCAGAAGCTGGCAGAAGAAAAAGTGCTAGAACGTAAGAAGTGTAGGCGAACGTGACTATGGGGGATGCCTACAAACGGGTGGGGCCCGTGGGCAAAGGTAAAAATTAAAGTAAAACCAAAGATACGTAAAAATAAAGGCAAAAATGAAGACCAAGGTAAATTTATACACTTTACTCATATATAGGCAAAGGTGAAGGGGAATATGTAGATGATGAGAATGATAAACATAAAAGTAAAAACAAAGATGAGTGTAAAGAACAAGATGAGGATGAGGATACCGATAAAAGTAAAGATGAAGATAGAGGAGGCAAAATTAAAACAAAGCTAATTATAGAGAAAAGGATATAGACAGAGACTCAATCTGGGAACTATTTTGGGATTTTAGCGATTTTCGGGATTCTTGGGACTTATCGATATAATAACCGACATTTTTATCGGTTTTGTTATCGATTTTGTTATCGAATATTTATTGATCTCGTTAACGATATTGGAATCGATTTTGTTATCGATTGGTTATCAATTTTGTTATCGATTATTTATCGATTTCGCTATCGATATTTTTATCATTTCTGTTATCAATATTTTTATCGATATCACTATCGATTTTGTTATTGATACTTATATCGATATTTTCTCGATTTTGCTATCAATATTTTTATCCCTTTTTTATCGATTTTGGTATCGATATTTTTATCGAATTTGTATCGATTTTGGTATCGATATTTTTATCGATTTTCTAATCAATTTTGCTACCAATATTATTATAGATTTTGCTATTGAAATGTTATTTTAACGAGTAAAACGTTTTTCACTTACATGAACCTATATTTAAAAGAGCATATATATATGGTCATTCTCCCTTTAAAGCAATATTTTAATTGGTTCCAATACAATATTTTAATGGCTAACCAGCCATATTTATTTTAATTGACGGGCAGAGATATGTACGGCGACCAAAATATAAATAGGAACATTTTAAACAGATTCGGTTGTTTTTCTTTTGTTTATTTATTATTTGTAATTTTTATGAAAATATTGTTCGTTATCTCATAGAATATTAATAAGAAAGTTTGAAATTCGGAATAACAACTTAATATACATACTTTAATATAGAAAGGCCCTATCTCACATCGTCGCTGAAATACAAAAAGCCGTAACTAAGAAAAAATCCAAAATTCCCGTTTTGATTGATTTTGATGCTATTCATCGAATTATAAGTCCCTGCATCACTTTAAGCAATAAACAATTTAAGTCAGTTAAGGCTTTATGTTATATATTATTATTATCTTTTGCATGTAGGCATATCGGAAATTCAAGGAAATACTTGGGTAAACACCTTACAATAGCATGCGCAAATTATTTTCATTTTTTTTTTATGCCACGATTCACGAAGCGTGAAGAAAAATGAGCCATTAAATTGACAGAAAAATTATATACGCCGTGAAATAAATCCTTTATAAATATACTGTACAAAAATACATATGTACATATTTCACTAAATACACATGTGTATATACGTATGCATTCGCTTATACATACATACATCCTCGAACATATGATGTATTAATGCCAACATAGCTGGCTCCTAGCACAATGCCGAGGGAACACTTGTTGCGGCAGCATACAGAACTTTGTTGTGCTTAATTTCTTGTTGCTTGTTGTTCCACTTCTTGACGTGATGCACAGGATTGCCATTGACGAAAAAATACTTGCAATCCCTAATATCTACCAATAACTTTTTTTAGTTATTCCAATAAAAATTTAATTTTTTATCAAGGGATTTCTTATTTAACCAATGATATTTGAGATCATACTAATGGCAACTTTTATTTTTTTAATATTCACAATGTTTGTCAAATAATTTTTTTTGTACTTTTTTTTTTGTAAAATATAAAAAAACATAAAACCATAAAAAAATAAGGATAAAAGCTAATTTCGAACTTGTTTCTTTGCATTTTAAGAACTTTTTTGGGTATACAGTTTTATTGCCCATTGAAAACTTCCCGCTGACTTAAAATTTTTTTGGTACCGGACTTTTGTTTTTTTCTTTTCTTTTTTAATTTAATAATTCCCATTTATAATTGATTTTTTTTTTTAATTTTTTGGCGAAAAGTCATAATGTGTAATTACATGCCTATTCATTTTTTATTTTTATTTAAAGAATAATTTTTTGCAAAAAAAATAAAAAAATTAATTATAAATGGTAATTGTTAAATTTAAAGAGAAAAAAACACAAAAGTTCGTGCCAAAAAAAAAATTAAATCAGCGGGAATTTTTCAATGGGCAATAAAACACAATATGTTCGCCTTATATCGATGAGGTGTGCATTACAGCGTTCCAAAATTAATCCAATTAAGTAGACTATACTTTTAGAAAGAACTTTATAATTATAACGTTTTCTTTTCTCGAAAAAAGGCTGCACTTATTCTGCCTTGTGTTAGCGCTGTCACATTTTCATGTTCTTTTCTCAGCCCTTTCACAAGGCGTCGTGTTCTTTTCTCAGCAGGTTGCGCTCTGATCCGGCGAAAGTGCTGCCTTTTCTGCCCTCAAATAAATGTGAGGGTCAGAGTTGCATGGTTGATTTTTAATTTAATCTTGTAAAAATGCAATTATTTTCCCTATCAGAAATAAGTGTTTTGCTTTAAAATTGTTAAAGACTTACAGGCCAAGTGAATAATTCAGCTTTATTAATTTCAATAAATAAATTGTGATGGAGTAGTATATTTTCTGTTTCATTCTCATATAAAGAACGCAACATTTTCTCAGGTTTCAGGGCAACGCAAAGCAAGAGTTCCCATATAAAAGGGCAGAACTTTTTTTGAGAAAAGAAAACGCTATTAGTCTTGTCCTGAGTTTCATTTTCCCCGAACCGTTACACTTTCACTTTTGGTTTCCATGTATTTACTATGGGCAGATTAAAAATTTGCGGGTCAATTTTTTTTCGGGCGAAACTCAGGATAATACAAAAGAAAGATAACTACGAAAAATAAAGCCATAACGAAAAGTCTTGAAGTTCACACAAATTACTTTAAAAAAATCTACCAAAATGAAAACAAATTTACCTTTTTGCCAGCCCAAATTTGTTCTACCAATTCCAGTAATAATTACCAAAATGGCAACCCTTGTGATACACAACTGATATTACTTGGCAGCAGCACATACATACATACATATTATACATGTAACTTTTATATCTCACATGACAGTTCGTTTTAATCCATTATAATTTGCTCATCTCCGCCGAAATGCACGAAACGACTTCTTTCCGCTATAAGCGATTATAAACTTAGCGAAAATTATGTATTGGTATGTGTCATTATACTTTTATAAGAAAATATATTTATTATCGCTCTTCCTTGTAGTATTTGGCGCTAAGCTTTTAACGGCAATGGGTTTTTATACTTCTTTGAATTTAAGCTCCGTGGCTAATGCGAACAGACGCGTGTCAGCTTCATACCTTGACAGCAGCTCAACAAATTCATTTTGAATTATGCTTATGCATACGTTAGTATACATACATATAAGTAAGCACATACATAAGTATGAATATATGAACATGTATGTATTTGCATAAAAGGCGGAAGAATATAAAGCAGCTTGTGGAGAAAAACAGGAAAAATCGATTGCCTGAAATTGAGATAATTATTCGCATGCTAAAATTGTGCTTGAAATAGCTTCAATATTTACAAATATTGACTACATACTTTTCTGAGACGCAAAAATGTATGTATGTGCATACTTATTTATATGTATTTACATGTGTATAGTATGGGCATCTACCTCCACACAATGAAAATATTTAAGTAGATTCATTCGAGGTCAGTAATCGTCAATATATGTATGTATATGTACTTACATATTTCCAGTGCCTTGTTAGCTGACATGGGATTAAGCCAAAGTAGTCTCTAATTTGTCATCATTAATTATTTATTGCGCATTTATTGCCAAGTGTTTGCCTAATTTGCTGGAATTTTCAGGCAAGCCAAGAACCAGTTTCGTCGAGAGTAAGTAATTACTCGCACATATCTAATTATAACCAGAACGACATTATGCACAGTAAAAATTACTCCGCATACAAAATTAAATCTATAGTTTTAATTTCACTATTTATGTATAAACTTTAAAAATGTTATCGCTAAAAAACGGCCTCGAGCTCAATAAAAATTGTTGATTATAATTTTTATAAGGCCAAAAAAAAAAACAAAAAACAAATAACTTAAGGACGAGCACACCTAAAAGTTAAACATTCTAAAAATAGAATTATCAGCAAAAACCAACAATACCAACAATCACATGATCAAGTGAATTGTAGCGGAATAGCTGCGCTTGATTGTGTTGGCATAACAAAAATGAAAATAGTGGAAAAAAGCAAACGATAATTTACAAGGCGTACTTAGCACGATGCATAGGCAACTGGCTGAGTCAGTGGGATCGTCGGTTCGAATCCTACTGAAAGAAGTCTGATGAGGAAATGTGGTGATTTCCGAAATAGCTATCACTTCTACCATTTTTTCAAATTATTGTTGCTTTTCCACAATAAATTTTCATTTAAAAAATGGCCTCGAGCTCATTATAAAATTGTTGAATATAATTGTTAAAAGGCCAAAAAATAACAAAAAACAAATAACTTAAGGACGAGCACACCTAAAAGTTAAGCATTCTAAAAATAGAATTATTAGCACAAACCAACAAAACCAACAACCACATGATCAAGTGAATTGCAGCGGAATAGCTGCGCTTGATTGTGTTGGCATAACAAAAATGAAAATAGTGGAAATAAGCAAACGATAATTTACAAGCGTACTTAGCACGATGCATAGGCAACTGGCTGAGTCAGTGGGATCGTCTGTTCGAATCCTACTGAAAGAAGTCTGATGAGGAAATGTGGTGATTTCCGAAATAGCTATCACTTCTACCATTTTTTCAAATTATTGTTGCTTTTCCACAATAAATTTTCATTAAAAAACGGCCTCGAGCTCAATAAAAATCGTTGAATATAAACTTAATAAAGTTAAAAAATATGTAATTTTTTTTAAGATTAAAATCTAAAAATAAAAACGAATTAAATTAACAAAAAAAAAGGTATTAAAAAAGAAAAAAAGAAAATCAGTTCCTAAAAAATTAAATGGAATTAAAAAAAATATTTTATAAAAATACCATCTAAAAACTAAAAGAGAATTATAATACGAAAGAAAAAATATCCATATACAATAAGTTTCCAAAAAGTAAAGCAAATTGGGTTAAAAAGAAAAAAATGTACATTAAAAAAGGAAAAACAATTTCCCTGCTCGAAGACTCGTACTCTGAGCTCTTGAGTGGCACGCCTGTGGCTTGCTTCGGTTAAGTCCCCGTATTTATTATTCAACGTACTTAATATAATGGTAACGGTACCTAATGTTAACAGTAATGTTAATGGTAAAGCTACCAGTAGCTGTAAGGGTAATGGAAATGTAATAGTAATGGTAAGAGTAATGCTAATGCTAGATTATGTTAAAGGTAAGTGTTATGGTAAAGTTATCTGTCCTCGGTCCTTCATCTACGTATTCGTCTTCGCGTTTGTTTTCGTAATCATCTTCGTGTTTAGCCTCGCTTCGCTTTCGTCCAAGCCTTCTTAAAAATTACTTGTTTGCTTAAAAAATACTTGTTATACTATAAATCCATATAAAGGTCTCAAGAAATATGAATACATATTTTCTTCTATTGAGATACTGGTAATCGATAAAGCTATGAAATTTTTACATGAAGAAGAGGTAGTGGAAATTTCTGCATACTTAACTAAATTTTATTATTATTATTTTTTTTTTTTTTGACTATGGCACTATTGAAGTAAATAAGCGATATGTACATACATACATATGAATGTACATCCAATTAACTAGTGCTCAATCAGGAACGAAATATGTTTGTTGTGGATATTGCTATCAAATATTTAAAAAAAAGTAAGTGCGAACACACTTGCACATTTATGTACATACGTGCATATGTATATATGAATAACTGCATATATAGTTATTGCAGGCAGCGTTTTAACGACAAAAGTAATTAAAATTTTCACATTGATGCAACAATAATGCAAAGCCTTGTAAAATTGCCAGCGTATTATATGGAGAGCGTATGCTCTGCAGGCTCTCACAGGAAAAAATTTAATTTCTGGTATAATTAATTTTACGGCTCATTAAAAATATACGCATGTATGTACTCATATAACTCATATAAATAAAAAGGTTTCAAATGGTTTTTATTTACACCAATACCAGGAAATTATGCGTTGAATATAGGGGACCCAAATGCTTAATATTTGCATATTCGATTAAAATGTAGATTTATAGACAGTAACATACATACATACTTACATCAACAGTTACCATTCACGAAATTTACAGACGCCTGATTTGAACATTTGGCAGCTGCATTGCTAAATAACCATGCCAACAAGCTTTTTTTTTTATTGAGATATTTGGCGTTGTGGTTTCGAGTTTCTTAATTTTTTTTTACACAATTCCGTTCAAACGCTTACATTTTTGGCTATAGTCCAGCAGCTTCAACATGAAGTCCGCTCCCTCCTTGCATATAGATACGATTTAATTAAAACCCCATCAATGCGCAGCTCTGCAGAGAAGTGCTCGATTTTTCACTTAGCAAATACGTATAAGTTGCTTCAAAAAGGCAATACTTTGTCCACTTTCGAACGCGGTTAAAACTTTTTTTCTCAGTAACTGTAATAATTATGGATGTAGGTTAGGTTAGTGTACGGTTGAAATGTACGTTTGAAATGAATGAATGTGATACATATATATGTATATATGTATATGTATATATTATATTTATTTTCTACACTGTACTTCATAACAAAAATATAAAAAAAGAAATTGAATTTTTGTAAGAACATTTTAAAATCTTTTGTTGAACTATTTCGATAGGGCATATTTCGGTTACCACTATTTTGAGAACCGGAACCGGTGCAAATTCCCGGTTTTTTAAATACTCGAAACCGCACATCACTACTTCCTAGTGATCAAAACCCAAAGAAAATATTTTAACAGAGGGATTTAAAAAGTAGCCACAGTAGTATTTAGAAATTTCGAATGCAAACTTAAATTACGCAGTACTACGTACTTATAAAAGGTTACTCATACGCCACGCATACATACCATATAGNTCAACATGAAGTCCGCTCCCTCCTTGCATATAGATACGATTTAATTAAAACCCCATCAATGCGCAGCTCTGCAGAGAAGTGCTCGATTTTTCACTTAGCAAATACGTATAAGTTGCTTCAAAAAGGCAATACTTTGTCCACTTTCGAACGCGGTTAAAACTTTTTTTCTCAGTAACTGTAATAATTATGGATGTAGGTTAGGTTAGTGTACGGTTGAAATGTACGTTTGAAATGAATGAATGTGATACATATATATGTATATATGTATATGTATATATTATATTTATTTTCTACACTGTACTTCATAACAAAAATATAAAAAAAGAAATTGAATTTTTGTAAGAACATTTTAAAATCTTTTGTTGAACTATTTCGATAGGGCATATTTCGGTTACCACTATTTTGAGAACCGGAACCGGTGCAAATTCCCGGTTTTTTAAATACTCGAAACCGCACATCACTACTTCCTAGTGATCAAAACCCAAAGAAAATATTTTAACAGAGGGATTTAAAAAGTAGCCACAGTAGTATTTAGAAATTTCGAATGCAAACTTAAATTACGCAGTACTACGTACTTATAAAAGGTTACTCATACGCCACGCATACATACCATATAGTAACCTGAAACTTTTATGCTGCAAATCAAACAAATATCAAATATGTACAGATTGATTTTAAATTTTTTAGTACCTACTAATTTTCTGGCCGTTGTAAATTTAGCAGAACTCTGTACCAAGTTAATAGATTTTCTTTGAAAATTGCTCGAAATTTTAAATAAGACATTGTGGTAAATTGTTGCTTAGAATACATTTTCTTCCATATAAAATGAGCTCGACGACTACTTTTTAACAGTTTTATCGGAAACACGTTGTTCAATAACAGTTATTAGATGAGAAATATTTTTTTTATTTCACCGATAACAGTTATTTCCCAACGTGTATTTTTACGTTGCAATAACTGTTATCAAGCAACGTAAGAAATAAACCTTGGGTTACAACTCTTATCGGCGAAATAAAAAATGTTTTCCATCTAATAACTGTTGAAACAACGTTCTCGTTAAATCTCAGAATTCGGGCAAAATTTTCAATTTGTCAATTCGAGATGACAGTTATTTTTGGTGCTTGCTTTTTAATGGAAGAAAATACCAAACTCTGTCAGCAATAAAAAATTATTAAAAATCAACTCAATTTTGCAGCGTCTTAAAATTTGCACTTTAAGCTACTAAAATTTTATGGGCTATAAAACTGCATTCCTAACATTTTTCTAAATATCCTGAATAAAAAGTTTAATTTTTGTTTTTATGTAAATGTTAAATTTTGTTGATTTTTTATAATTTTTGTACGAAATTCGAGTGTAGAATTATGTGGTGCTGGTTATGTAATGTGTCAGTCTTTTATATAAAAAAAATAAAAACATTAAATAAACAAAAGGAAAATAGCCAAAACTGGTCAAAATATCACTTAGCTCAATCAACTGACCACAAGTGTATATATGTATATTAGACGGTGTCAAATAAAACGACTTACTTTTTCGTAGTCGGTCACGAAAAATGGTTGTGAGACAATTTCAGCCCATACCTTCAGTTAGCGTTCACAAAAAAAAAAAAAACGAATTTTAAATTTCAGTATAATAAGGGCAAGATTGAAGTAGCTAGACGTGCCGTTGATTTTTGGAATTTTTTTTTTTGTTGAGGGTTTCGGTAATTTTTTATTTCTTTTATGTAAACAAGTCTTCGGGCACACTTTGTATGGAAGGAAGAAAACGACTGACATCGGCAACAAAAAAAGGCCAAAAATCAAGGGTACGCGCTAGCTACTTCAAACTTGCACTTGTTTTACTAGAATGGAATGGGTCACAAGGTTGTTTGTTTTTAATTGTTAAATTTAATTGCTTATTAAAACAAAATAGCAGAAAAAATTTATTTGCGAACGCTAATTGAAAAATGGAGACCATATGGGGCCGAAAGAAGCAAAACATTCGTTTCATTTGACATAGCCTAATATATATGTTTGCACATACATATATATGTATATAGAGGCATATAATATATGTATACATATAGACAAAAAAAAAATTGTGGCATAATTTCATCCCTCTGGGTCCATTTTTTAGTTAGTGCTCGCAAAAAAGGAATATATACATGCATACATATGTACAGATACATACATACGTTTATTTGCATGGATGTGTAAAAATATTTTTTTTTAATATTTATAAGCCTGAACAATTGCAGAAATTTGTGTATTTGTGTATAATGCAGCCGGCTATAACCAAATAGTAATGAATTCGAAGCTCATCTTTCGCAAAAAATATCAAACCTGCACTTGAATTAATTTTTATCACACAAATAAAGATTCCATTCATTAGCCTAGGGAAGTCAAATTATTTTTTTATTTTTTTATTTCGAAAACGGGGTCTATGACATCTTAGTCCTTTCCCAGGGCTGCTGTTAAGTGGGTAATTTTCAATAAATAGGTGCCTTTTCTTAGACTTTAACACGTTTCCCATACCTTTATCGCCTTAAAATTCTTGCCAAATTGTCAGAATTTTTGCGAAATATCTCGAGTTTCAAGTTTTCGTAGAACTCAGAGAAATTGGAAAATTCTGCAATGAATGCTCTTATTTTTTTGTTGATATTCTATCTCTGAACAACTTAATTTCAAGTACTACTCAAATGACGTATTCGAGTTTCCAATGCCGGCAATATTCAATTTTCGTTCAAAATTCCATATTATCATATTTACCACGCTTCTGAAACGTTTTTATGATTATCCTTATTACTACCGAATTCAATACCTGCAGCATCCTTTTAACATTGATAGCTAAATGAATAATTTTCCATCGTTGAAATCAAATTAGCTTAACGATTGAAAATTCACATACATACATACATACACATCATACAACATACATATGAATAGTATAGTAAGTAAATAAGTATATGTACATATGCGAATGTGCATTAATGCAAAGTATTAAGTGATTATAAGCTTAATCGCCAATTTTCTTACATACATACACACATACACTGCCGGAAAAAAGTATTGGCTCAGCAAATTTTTCACAATATATGCAACAATTTTTATTAACATGTGTTCTGTAAATTCTTTTATAAATATATATACTTTCTAAACTTTGTGAAAAATTTACGAAAATTCAATAAATTTCCCTGCAAAACTTGCATTTTAATCAGTTTTGTAGCCCATAAAATTCTAGATAAAAAGTTAAAGTTTGAAGTTAGTCGAAAACCGCGTTGATTGTACAAAGTTTGTTTTTTGTTGAAGGTGTTTCGCAGTTTTCCCATACAAAGTATTTTCGATTTTTTTTTTGCATGGAATAAACTGCATGAAATATATTGTAAAAAAGTTCGCTGTGCCAGTCCATTTTTCCGGCAGTGTAAATATGTATATCACTGTATCGCTTAATGGAAACGAACCTCATCGATTTTTACTTTATTTATGAGTTGAGTTTTTTTTAAATCACTAAAAAAGACGCCAAACGTAAATTACAAATTAAATTTTTTTAATTATATTTTCAAAAATCTCAAAGTAAAAATTAATAGCGAAGGATAGCACAGGGCAACACTGATTTTGATGCGGCAAATGTTAAAGTTGTTATTGATAGACTTTGTTGTGCTGATTACGGATTTTTAGAAAAACGGGGTCAAAAAACGAGGTTTTTTGTTATATTTGAGAAGCTCTAACAATGAAACAAAAGGTAATAGAACCTTCCACTTAGGCTTAAATTAATGCTATAAAGAACTCTGTTCTGGCCTTATTTTAACATGGCTACGATAATTGAACAAGTATAGTTTAAGGGCTCACTTACATACATAGGTAATTCACGGAATATTACCGGATTAAAAAGTTTCCTCAATCTCTTACTCGTATGCTCCATCCCATGTCAGAAGGGCTACACGTAAAAGCCCATCTGTTAAGAGCCGCACTTCTGGTTTCGCAG
>NW_016174204.1:0-5643 GCF_001687245.7 Rhagoletis zephyria
GCTGGGGTAACCAACAACGGATGCTTGAAATCGCCGACGAGCTTAATACCTTGATGGCATGAACGAAAGACACAAGATCACGCGGGACGGAAAGAACGAAAAAAGTTATTTTCTAGCTGCCGAAATCTCGACGCCATCTTTGCTGTAAGAAGTAAACAACGAAGAGAACGGAGAAAACCGCGAAATTGTTGAACGCATGAAAAATCATTTTTATTATGCAAATTCTTCTAAAAATCATGCCGTTGTGTTAAATTATTCTTTATCTTATGTGTACACACGTTGTCACAAGCGAAAATGAAGAAAATTGCAGTAAAAAGCCACCACCAAATTGTAAACAACGAAGAAATGGAAATAAACGGCTAATGTCAAAATCGTTCAACTTTTTTCCTTAATGCGATTCTAACGGGCTAGTCTCCTGCCCGCGTGATCTTGTCTTTTTGGTTCATGCCTTGATGGTGTCGATTTTTCCCTAGTTGTTTTTAATTGGGCCCTGTCACACGGTCAGTATTTATTGACGTGATCCAAGTATCGCGATATTTTTTGACGGTGTAGGATGCAGTATTGATGGATTGTGATCCATATCGCAAAACTTCTAAAAATTTTGAAATCTGGATCGTGGATCGCAATACCGTCAATAAATATTGAACGTGTAGCACTTTCAAAACGCGATCCATACATTTCGTCAGTACATCTTTTACTCTCATAATGCGAAGATCGGCTGTGCCTTCGCTCTCGGGGCTTAAAATCTTTCAAAACAAACTTTAATTAACATTGGAAATTTTAAAATATATGTGGAATGCATTATCTGTAAATTATACGTACAAAATAAAAACAGTTTCTTGCGTCATAATAAGCATTCAGCACAAAAATTATGCAAATACTGACGCGATAAATATTGAACATGTAGCATTCGTGCCATGAACAAAAATACAAGATCACGTAAGAACGCGACGTTGTATTTGTAACTGGTTTTGAGAAAAAAGTTTGCGAAAGCGGGTTCGTCAGCTGAGCGTTTGTTTACATCACAAGCACCACTATTTTACACTTTTATTCAAGTAAAGAAGAGTTAATTCAACATGACAACACATTTTAAAACATTTTGTTGCATCATTTTACCTAAATTGTGCGTTTAAAGTGGCTGACAATAATTTTGGCTAATTTTGGTTTTCGTTGGTTTGTTTGCTTTGTTTACTTTTCGCTCGTCTTCCAGTGAAACAAGATGGCGTAGAACCCGCTAAAAAAATCGACTTTTTCCATGAACGAAAGACACAACGAAGAGAACGGAGAAAACCGCGAAATTGTTGAACACATGAAAAATCATTTTTATTATGCAAATTCTTCTATAAATCATGCCGTTGTGTTAAATTATTCTTTATCTTATGTGTACACACGTTGTCACAAGTGAAAATGAAGAAAATTGCAGTAAAAAGCCACCACCAAATTGTAAACAACGAAGAAATGTAAACAAACTCAACTTTTCAACTTTTTTCCTAAATGCGATTCTAACGGGCTAGTCTCCAGCCCGCTTGATCTTGTCTTTTTGGTTCATGGACTTTTTCACTCTCTTGTTCTTACGTGAGCTTGTGTCTTTCGTTCATGCATTCGTGCGCGATCCATCAATCCATCAATATGGATCGCGATCGAAATATCGTGATAATTACTGATCGTGTGACAGGGCCCTTATGCCGCATATTCGATTCAATGCCCGGATGTTTTTGGATGACGCTGAAATATATTTATCCAGATTTGTTTTATANCAAACTCAACTTTTCAACTTTTTTCCTAAATGCGATTCTAACGGGCTAGTCTCCAGCCCGCTTGATCTTGTCTTTTTGGTTCATGGACTTTTTCACTCTCTTGTTCTTACGTGAGCTTGTGTCTTTCGTTCATGCATTCGTGCGCGATCCATCAATCCATCAATATGGATCACGATCGAAATATCGTGATAATTACTGATCGTGTGACAGGGCCCTTATGCCGCATATTCGATTCAATGCCCGGATGTTTTTGGATGACGCTGAAATATATTTATCCAGATTTGTTTTATAATGAACAAATATTTTAAACAGAAAGCTGTACCATTGTGGAAGAATACAAGTGAGATATCTTAGGGTTGACAGATAGTTGACAGGGTGTTCAATATGGCGATGACAGTGTGAACAATATGGCAGCCAATATGGCATACAACACCGAATGNGATACGTGGACTTATTTCCCTGCCATTAAATACATACAGATTAATACAATCTAATATATAATTAATAAAAAATTTAAGACGTTAGACCAGCAGAAACTTTGCACGTGGTTCTGGCCCTCAGCGGTATTACCATACGTGTATTAGTGGAGCAACGTTGGACACACCTGAAGATTTATCATACCCTTGGAATATAGCATACTAAGAGGAATAACCTGGCGGTGGTTTACAATTAAACCGGCCAACCTACCCAAATCCCAAAAAAAAAAGATTTGTTTTATAATGAACAAATATTTTAAACAGAAAGCTGTACTCTGAAGGAAATCATACAATGGATGTGGAGTCTTCTAAAGATCCTATGCGAGCAGCATTGAAAATGCTTATCCAGCATTCAAAGTAAGGAACTACGGCGCTTTGTTTGTGGCAGATGTTTCATACATTTTTGTTGCTGGCAGTAGTAGCATTAATGCTTTTTTTGTTATTTACAAATTAGCGGGTTTTCAAATGCACATAATAGTTCTNCGCATATTCGATTCAATGCCCGGATGTTTTTGGATGACGCTGAAATATATTTATCCAGATTTGTTTTATAATGAACAAATATTTTAAACAGAAAGCTGTACTCTGAAGGAAATCATACAATGGATGTGGAGTCTTCTAAAGATCCTATGCGAGCAGCATTGAAAATGCTTATCCAGCATTCAAAGTAAGGAACTACGGCGCTTTGTTTGTGGCAGATGTTTCATACATTTTTGTTGCTGGCAGTAGTAGCATTAATGCTTTTTTTGTTATTTACAAATTAGCGGGTTTTCAAATGCACATAATAGTTCTGAAATGATTTTGCATATTCAAAAGGCCATATCCTTTGCAGTGCGACTTTTAGTGCGGACGATGTCTTGCGGGAATTTCGTACAACAAAAGAGAAACGCTCCAATCGCAAATTATTGAAAATTCTAGAAATAATTTCAAAAAACCAACCGAAGGCTGAGGAACATCTATTGGAGGTAGCCAAGTTGTTGGAAAAGTAAGTTTCGAACCCATTTATGTATGTATATTTTTGTTTCCGTTTTTCTTTTGCATCTATAGAAAAGACCCGTTTTATTGTTTGCTAANATTTCAGTTAACATGGTCCGTTTTTCTTTTGCATCTATAGAAAAGACCCGTTTTATTGTTTGCTAAATTTTCTGAATCACTATTCTGAGTCAAACATAATGCAGTCAATGCGCAAGAAAGACATATCTACTTCAACCCCATTATTAAGTAAGAAAATGTTTGAAACTGTCACTCCAGACAGTGTATCAGAGGTGTGTCTATCTACATACACATTTATTACAACCAAGTTGCCTCATGCGGCTCAATGTATAATATTTTTATTAGATCAAGGAGAGAGTGGTGCAGGCAGCTACTGGAGGCCATACACGCCAAACGCAAAATAATTCTATAACGAATATTGTAGGAGGACATTCGCCAACTTCGTCGCTTTTTCCAACATGTAACAAACAACGTAATGATGCGCTTTGGGACTTCCAGACGGTAGATAATCTTCAATTTCAACAAAGCAATATCAGCGCGATACCTATCAACAGCCAAGAAACGTTGCTTCTGTACGACCTTATATACTGTTTAACAGGTATGCGTGGCTCATACATAACATCCGAAGAAAGTGGGCAGAGTGGTGGTCTTAAATTTAAGATATCCGAGCAGATCCACAGTTCACTAAGAGATATCGCTCAGGAGATGTTACCNTCCGAAGAAAGTGGGCAGAGTGGTGGTCTTAAATTTAAGATATCCGAGCAGATCCACAGTTCACTAAGAGATATCGCTCAGGAGATGTTACCTTTAGCATCATACTACACGTGTGTTGAGCAGTTCATACAAAATGCGAGCTTCTCAGATTGCGGGCAAGTGCTACAAGCTTTGAGTGAAGCTCTGAGGAGTATAATACATGATTATTATGTAAATAGATTTTCTGGTTTAGCTAAATATTGGTTTTCACTAATGCTTTATTCTCCTAAATGAAATACTATATAATTTTATACATACATTATGCATACATATGTATATTGTTTACTTTTATATAGTTGCTGTTAGCACAGTTAGAGTCGGAATTAAATGCTGGTAACTTAACGGTCCATAAAATGTTGTTTTATGTGCGTCCCACTCTAAATACCATGGAAGTCTTGGCAGGTGCAGTTTCGGACATTTTGGTGGTAATGTTGTTTTATGAAAGCTAATGAAGATAGTTTAAAGTTAAAGTTGATGTTTTTGTGCTAACAGAACGAGCTACGTGGTGGCCAAGCCTTGACGCTTCTATTTAATAAAATCAGCGCTCTGACTGGTGACGAAGAATCACAAAAATTTGTCATTCAATTAACGCAATTAGCGGCAGTTCCTTACATGGAAATATTGCAATTGTGGGTCCAAAAGGGAGTAATTTGCGATCCACAACAAGAATTTTTAGTCGAAGACAATGAGGTTATTCGTCGCGAAGAGTTGCCTGATCATTATTCAGCTGATTATTGGGAAAAACGGTAAATGATAAAATGTAATAATCACTAAACATACATGTGTATTTGTTAATACAATTCTTTTATAGTTATACAATACGTCGTGAACGTATACCATGTTTTCTGGAAAAGGTTTCGGATATAATACTCCGTACTGGCAAGTACTTGAATGTTATTCGTCAGTGTGGCAAGAAAGTCACTCCACCGCAATCAATGAATTTGCAGTTTTCGCCCACAAATCAAAATCACATCAATGTTATTCAGAATGCATATAGATTCGCTTCTAAGAATCTCCTAGAAGTATTGCTTAAGGAAAATGACTTGATGGGGCATCTAATGTCAGTTAAACGGTATTTATTATTACACCAAGGTGACTTTATCACGCAATTTATGGATGCATGTGAGGATGAGCTTACAAAAAATGTTGATAAAGTGTTACCAATGACATTGGAAAACTTGCTGGGACTCACATTGCGTTTGTCATCTGCGAAACATGATCCATATAAAGACGATGTACACTGTGAACTATTAACATATGACCTAGTCACACAAATGTCGAAAATCATGAATAATGAAGAAGGTGTGTTGAAGTATTTATACATACATACATATATTAAAAAAAAAAATAATTAATTAAATTTCAAATTAAATGATAGGCCTTAATGCAAGGATGCATTGTAACGTTAATTTTAGCGTTTACCAAAATAAAGTAATCGTTTCTGTTGAAACGATTCAGTTTTTTATCGTTTATGTAATTATCAAAATAATTCTATTTTTAACCGACTTCCAAAAAAGGAGGAGGTTATCAGTTCGTCGGAATATTACTTTTTTTCATGTTATGTATGTTACCGCATAACTTTGGATCACGTCAACCGATTTCGATAATTCTTTTTGCAATAGAAAGGTAGTGTCTCAGAGGTGGTCCCATACTAATTTGGTTTA
>NW_016174204.1:5743-11158 GCF_001687245.7 Rhagoletis zephyria
CACTAACATATGTGTAAGCGCCAATCTATTATTATTATTATATATATTTTTAAGTCGGTTTTTTTATGCTAAAAATTACTTGTGTTATATATGTTGATTTTTGGAGCTTTACGGCCGGTTAAATAAAAAGCAAAACAAAGTTTTCTTTTAGGAGGATAAACTTTTTATTTAACCGGCCGTAAAGTTCCAAAAATCAACTTATATAAGAGATTCCAAATTTTGGCTCTAGAAAAACAAGTAATTCTATTTTAGTTTTTAACGAAAAGAAATTCCATCCGTAATGCTGATGTTATAGCATGCATTTAGGTGCTAGGTGTTACTAGCGAGCTGGCAATGGCATACAACAACACCTTTTCGTTGATTTATTTTGTTTCGATGTTAACGATTGATGATTTATTTCGTTCAACGTTAGTTTGTTGAGCATCTCTGCTTTAATGTCTTTATTAAATTAAGTCCAAAATTTGTGTATAACAGGTGATGTCCCTACTTGTTAAACGATACTTCTAAACTATTTATTTATTTTTGGAATTTCTTTCAGAGTATTGGCAGTTGCATGACCGACTGGACTTAAATGGGTTGGAATGTTTTGCGTTTAGATACGAAGTGAAATGGCCTGTTTCTTTGGTGCNATTTAGGAGGATAAACTTTTTATTTAACCGGCCGTAAAGTTCCAAAAATCAACTTATATAAGAGATTCCAAATTTTGGCTCTAGAAAAACAACTAATTCTATTTTAGTTTTTAACGAAAAGAAATTCCATCCGTAATGCTGAAGTTATAGCATGCATTTAGGTGCTAGGTGTTAATAGCGAGCTGGCAATGGCATACAACAACACCTTTTCGTTGATTTATTTTGTTTCGATGTTAACGATTGATGATTTATTTCGTTCAACGTTAGTTTGTTGAGCATCTCTGCTTTAATGTCTTTATTAAATTAAGTCCAAAATTTGTGTATAACAGGTGATGTCCCTACTTGTTAAACGATACTTCTAAACTATTTATTTATTTTTGGAATTTCTTTCAGAGTATTGGCAGTTGCATGACCGACTGGACTTAAATGGGTTGGAATGTTTTGCGTTTAGATACGAAGTGAAATGGCCTGTTTCTTTGGTGCTGAACCACATAGCAATATCCAAATATCAAATGCTCTTTAGGCAGTTATTCTATTGCAAACATGTTGAGCGACAGTTATGCAAGTAAGTTGAAGAGAATCAGTTCAAAACGTAAGTGTTTACACATCAGCTTGGAATGAAGATTCAGTTGGATTCGAAGTAGGAAAATATCTTGTTTATGTCATTAGGAACACGAAACTTCACACCAAGTTGAATTTATACACAGGGCAACATTAAAAAAAAAAACGTTCTCATCTCCAAACAGACATTGTAAATGCTCCCTTAAAGCTGGAAATCTTGAAATATAAATTTTGCTAGTTCAGCAAAAGTTTCAAGGCTTTTTCGAGTTTAAGGGAATAAACCGAATATATCATAAGGGTATACTTAAAATTAGATTAATATTAAATATTTCTTTCGCAATATTCTTTTTGAATTATTTTAGAATTTGGAAGGAGAACTCTATAGCCAAAAAGTTTTCGCCACAGGCTGCAGAGCTTTATCGTTCAGCATTTACATTGCGCCAACGTATGATGAATGCTGTTCAAAATCTTGAATATTATATGATGATAGAAGTTATCGAACCTAACTGGCACATTTTTATACAGAATATGAATAAGGTACAAATAAATACGTAATGTAGGAGAGTGTCTAATAAAACTATAAAAAAAAAGAATGTTTACTACTTAAACAATCTACTGCAACCATGACCTTTGCAAATTTGTTTAGGAATTAAGTAAATCAAGAAAAAATAATTTTATTTTGCAATATCATATTTTGTCGCGTAGTCATGGAAATATCACAGTTTGAATAAATTCTCATTTAAAATAGTATTATTTGATTTGTAGAGATATAGAAATGTTGTTGTTGTTGTAGCAGCATACAAATTCCCCAAAGATATAGAAATATNAATATAGAAATGTTGTTGTTGTTGTTGTTGTAGCAGCATACAAATTCCCCAAAGATATAGAAATATTATTATTTTATTCAGTGGTTTCACCTTAATTAATTTTCTTTTGTTGCTCAACGGATTTATTGATAGTAATTTTGAACAAACTTTTGTTAGAGAAAACTTGTTTTTATTTAGGCCTTTTAAAATCGACAAACGACAGCTCAATTATTCAACATTTCAAGAATGTTGAAAATTTGTTCATGTTCATGACCAATCAATGGAAATATGATTTGATCCGGTAAAGAATATTTGCATTTTTTCAAATACAACTTTTTAAACATGATAAGTGGTTTTTACGCTGCGTCTTCTCTCGAAGATAATATAAAAAAGAAACTAAAAAACTATCAAAAATCGAAAGAACGTATTTTGATTAGACACTTTTCATATCGCACTCCTAGATCTAAAGTGCGATCAACTGAAAAAAAATTTCGATTTTTTTTTGCATAAATGAATTCATAGGACTTACATCCAATTAATGGAAATATTTTTTTCTTTGCGATTATATAAATTAACTAAAAAACTACGATATACCTGTTTATTAATTGCGTTGAATCTGTACGATCCACAAGCAGTTAAATTTCCCTCGCTGAATTTTGAGTTAGCTCACTTTAGATCTAGGTGTGCATAGTACATGCCCATACATGCAAAAAGAGGTAATTTGTTTATTTTGAAACATACCCATTTTAAATCTAGGTTGAAAACGTAGATGAAGTCCTTTCATTTCATCAGGACTTTCTGGACTCCTGCTTAAAGAATTGCATGCTAACGGACACAACGTTGCTAAATCGTTCAATTTTCAAGCTGTGCAATATTTGCTTGAAATTTTGTGAGTTCATACAGGTAAGTACGTCACGAATGCTTCCTTTACGTATAACTCATGTTGTTAAATGTTATTCCGCAAAGTTTCTATACGAAATATGGTAACAAATTTCCAAGTTGTCTGCACTTTTCATAACAGACCTCATGAATTTCATTATTTTGCGAGATATGCCTTGATTTTCTTAATTACTATTTTCTTTCTTGTACATGTGCATATTTTTTCCTTGTAATCTTCTGTTCCTATGCTTCGAAAAGAAATCCCAACGATTATTTCTTGACGCTGAGCTCAAGTCCATGGTTTGCGACAGTAACGACGAGGAAAATTCTGATTCGGAGGTTGATTCTTCGAGTCAGAAGCAGGTATAAATAAATACACACTTTATCTTAGCCGTCACACGCATATGAATATTTTTTATGTTCATTAACAAAAATGTTCATAAATTCTTACATGTACATGTATTTTTTTTTTGGATTCACTTATAGGTGAAACATTTCCTAATATTTTGCTTATACTGTTTTGTACAATTTTGTAAATAACGATTTTATATCTAATTTGTTGGCCAAATATTCAGCTTTATTGCGAATTTTATGTGAACAAATAGTCCCAAAATTTCCCAATTTGTTATTGTTTTGCCTNTGCTTATACTGTTTTGTACAATTTTGTAAATAACGATTTTATATCTAATTTGTTGGCCAAATATTCAGCTTTATTGCGAATTTTATGTGAACAAATAGTCCCAAAATTTCCCAATTTGTTATTGTTTTGCCTGTTAAATTATGGAAAGATAGATTTACATAAGTTGCAAAATCTAATTTATAAAATTTGATATTTTTTTCTTTTTCAAGTCCGAATCATCTTTAACACCGAACGATACCTTTTCAGAGCGGGTAAAACGTTTTGATCTGGAATTTACTGGATTATTAATTGGGCTCCTCAAACAAATCAATGATGTGGCATCAGATAACCCATCGGATCGCTTTATAAACCTAGTGCATCGCATAAACTTCAATTCATTTTATAATCAGCAAATGGATAAGTTGTGTGCAAAAGACTCGATGATTTCTCATCAATAAACACACAAAGTGACATATTTGCAACCAATTTTCACAGTATTTCGACAAACACAATTTATAGCTCGTTCTGAGTAAAAGTTTTTTTNAATAAACACACAAAGTGACATATTTGCAACCAATTTTCACAGTATTTCGAAAAACACAATTTATAGCTCGTTCTGAGTAAAAGTTTTTTTTCTTATAGATATTCCTTATGTTTTATTATTATTAAGCACTCTTGTTAATAAACTATTCCTGAAAATTAACGGGAAACTACATACATATGTCACAAATAATAAAGCATATTAATTTGTTACGAAAAATATCGATATCTATGCTACATGCTTAGAAATATATGTATATATTTTTAAATAAAAATGGGGCACTCATGATTGCAATCAAGATAAAAACACATAACTTGGAACGCATTTGATTAATCATTATTTCATTAGATATCTTTTTTATGCCTAATTTTAAAAAATTTCTTCAATTGTTTCAAATAGGTAATTGTTGCAATATAAAATAATGTGTTATATAAAAAAAATTCCAAAAGTTAAATTTTTGCGACCGTGACAGGACTCGAACCTGCAATCTTCGGATCCGAAGTCCGACGCCTTATCCATTAGGCCACACGGCCAGCTGATAGTTTCTTGCTAAATGCCTAATACATACAAAAGCGGCAAACATGTGCTCTTTTGATGTTCGTTGTGTTGTGGCATAGTATATATACATCACTGATGAGCACTGCCTTGCCCGCGGGCAAAGCTCTTTTAAGCTTTCTAGAAAAAGCTCTCTCTGCGCATCGCTGGTATACATGAACAGCGTTGCCAGGTAGATCTTTTTAACGTCATTTGGACGTTTTTTGTATGTTGTTGACGTTCGGACGTTTTTTGTGCAAAAAATTACATTTTTTAACTTCCCAGTAATTTTTCTTTGTTACTAAATCTTGTAATTATAACTGATACGATGCAAACCAAGCGTACGCGCATTTCTTTTGATTCTTGGGNACACGCACGCTCGCAAAAGCACCCAGAAAGCTGTAGCAGCATAAAAAGTCAGAAAAAAGTAGGCGGTTCTTTTAAGACTTCATTGAAAATGCAATGACCGCAAAAAAGGCTGAAATATTGCTATGTTACTTCTTAGCAGAACGGAATTTAGCATTTTCAACAACCGACCACCTAACCAAATGTCTACAAGAGAAAAAAAAAATATTAAAAATCAACGCGATTCTTTAGCAATTTAAAACTTGGACATTATTACCCTGGAAAATAATGGGCTATCAAACAGATTTGCAGATTTTTTATAATTTTTGCACAAAGTTAGAAATGTGGATTTATATTTTGTTTGTTATATAATGAGCTAGGCTTTTATGGAAAAATAATAAACATTAAATAAACAAAAGAAAACAACCACAACCGATCAAAATATTGATGACTTAATCAGGTGATCACAAGTGTACATATGTATACAATTTTTTTTATATT
>NW_016174205.1:0-9528 GCF_001687245.7 Rhagoletis zephyria
GGCGTGTGTGTGAGCAGAGCATGTGTGTGCAAATACGAACCCTGTTTATGAGTGCTAAACACCGCTTGTTTCTTGCTCAAAAAAGTAATTGGGCTCTTTTTTTGCCTTAAAAAACTGAATAGGCAAAAACGTAGAAGTTTTGAATGCTGTATGTGTTGAAAAAAATGCTATCCAATTGGTATGTCTTCCAAAGTGTATGGGAGTCGAAGGTCTCGCCTCGACCCCGGTATCCTCCTAGAGTGTAAGGCCGTTTCACGTACAAGGGAGAGCAGCCTAAGGCCAAGAGGTGAGCTAAAAAAAACTCCTTACCCCTGCGATCTACTTTGAAATTTGCGTATTTGAGTATCTAGAGATTGCTGAGGTGTTGCGATGAGCAAAGGGCACAAAAGTGCTACTAACCGCAGTGCTTACTCCATTCATATATCCATCCATCTATCTATCTATGTGGGTAGGAAGTTGAATTCTCTAGCATCACGTACGAGTACCGACCTTTTTAAGAAATTGTGTACAGGACTCGCGTTAAATATTTTTTCTAACGTACAAATATACATAGCTATAGTATGTCCTAAATATGTATCCATGTATGCACATTGCATTTTAAATTCAGTTGATGACGACTTAAACTAAACCAATTTCATTTAACTCACACACAAACACAAACACATACACTATGATTTAGTGGCCACCATTAACACATTGACCTAGAAAAACTAAATAGAATAGCTTGCGCGCGCCACAGTTACTCCGAAATTCGGTATTAAACACAAACACAAATACACAAACGGACGCACATGCATACATGCATATGTACAAAGCCATACTTGCACACACGACATTTGTGTGAGCTTTATGCGTTTAACGAAGCAACGAAGCAACGAAGCACACCAGTTGTGACGTCACTCATGGCATTCATTCACAGGATACATATCCAAGTAGTTGGCAGCGGACGCGGCTACAATTTAAACAGTAAAAGCATTCGAATATATGTATGTATGTAGCAGAAACAGCAACAGCAACAGCGCCATAGAAGCGCAACCGTTACCAAATGCTGCCGGCGTGCGCAGCAGCTAACAAATACATCAATGAAATTTTATATGGAGGACAAGCAGCGTTTGTTTCGAGGACCAAGTACAAATACACCAACAATAGCGATTTCATTGAGGGAAAGTATATATGTATGTACATATACATATGCTTGACGTACGCGTATATGTATGAAAATGTTAGTTGGAGGACTAGCTGAACGCTTGGCAGACTAGCAACAGCATCCAGTTGAGTTGCGCTTAGTGAAAGTAACAGCGACGCCAGCGTTGAGTGCCTTGCCTCGTATACACCACCGTGTGATAGTAGCAACAGCAGCGTCATTGAAATGGCAGCGTGTTCAACAGCCGTTTATTTCCTATTTATTTTTTCATAACTTTTTTTTTTTTCCTGATTGTGGCTGGTTACGGTAGAAGTGAAGTTTGTGTGGCAGCGCATTTCAGAATTCAGTTGAATAGTCGTCCTCAAGCCAAGCAGTCGAAATTCGCTTGATTCGCTAGCTCATTGTTAGTACATATAACGCCAATAGCAGTGACTATTTTGAAAAAAAAAAAAATACCAATAATAATGGCAAAAATGTTGCACTCATTTTGAGAGAAATAAATTTGAAATTCACTTTTAAAAAGTACTCACTTTTAAGTTAAATCCTAAGTAAAAAACGAGTGTAAGGAGCTACTGTTTATGCTCGACTCGAAATCTTGCAGCGTTGGTGTTTGTTTATGTTTACACGCCTACACAGTGTTCTATGTAATGCAAGTGTATGTGCACGTGCGATGCAACGATTTATTGAAATATTTTGTGATTAAATTTTGAGTGCAGAACAGAATAAGATGTTGTCGAGAAAAAAATGCATACGATTTTAAATGAAAAATCACTAATTTAAAAAAAAACTAAAAATATGTGTAAAATGAGATTTTGGTACAAAACATTTGTCAAAGGATTTTTTTCGTGAAAACGCAGCAGTAGCCATATTAAAATAATTTAATAAATGTTGGTCTACAGCGTATATGTATAATATTTAGATGCGATTAAATATGCCTATATACATACATATCTACATATTTATGTACATGCTAATATGTACTTACCTGAAATGTATTGGCCTTCATCGTCAGCAACATAATGATTTCTTTTGCTGGAGGAATGACGTTTTGATTGAAAGTTTTTTTTCAATGTGCTTAAGGTATGCAATTCTTTATAAGCAATGCTTTTAACTGTGTAATACGTATGCATGTGAATCAATCAAAAATATCTGTGTACCTATATATGTATGTATTTAGGTCATAGCAAATGTCAAAAATCTGCAACAAAAAATATAATGATATCATTTTTATTTGAAAAGCTATAGTTTTTGTGAATACATAAATATTATCAACATATTTTTGGCAAATATAGTGCCACAACTATTTTTTACACTAAGACGCCTTAACAAGATTTTTTCAAAATGAAATTTAGGAATAAAGGTTAAAATTGTTTTCTTTTTTTTTAATTTATAAAGATATGAAATTGGATAGTTATTATGAATTTTGTTTTACTAATTGATTCCTATTCGACTATGATTTTTATATCTCTCCTTCGTACTGCCTACGGACGAGTTAAAATTTTAAATTATAAGTATAGTGGTGGAAGAAATAATAGAAATTTTTTTATTTTGACCAGTTTTGGCTAAATTTCCTTTGTTTATTCGATGTTTCACATTTTTTTTTTATTATAAAAATTCAGTAATTTTCCAAAATCCCTTAAAAATTTCAAATTTTTTATTCAGAATTTTAAAAAAGGATTTTAGGTATGCAGTTTTATAGCCCATTAAATATTAGTAGTAGGGAGATTGTTGTTAAATTAGTAAATGAAAATTTGGATTTAATAGGTACAAATATGAAGAATTGGGAAACTTATGCGTCCCGAATTTTACAAAATATTCAGCGGGACAATTTTATAAAAAACGGCGCTGATCCGCCAAAATCGGTACGAATGGTCACCGCTAGTATAGCACATTAGGCTGCATCACCCTCCATATAAAAAAAAAATCGGTACCGTTTGTCCATCGGAAATCTGAAATTTATCATATTTTAAGATTTCCGATAAAGTGTTTCGGAAAAAATATTAAGAGTTGCGTGAGCTGGACTCATTTGAAAAAAAAGACAAAATTCGAGTTTTTATATATGGAATTAGTTTTTAAAAATATTTTTTCTAAAAAATTACCTCAGACGATAAAAATTAAAAAAAAATATCAACGGAATCACCATAATGTTATTTTTAAAGGTACTTTAAAATCGGTCTGGCTCATGTAAATCTAATATATTTCCGAATTATTTTGGTAGAAATTGTAAATATAATAAATTCTATAATTCCGCTTGAAAACCCGCAAATTTGTTTAGTAATGCACCCTAATGTACATATTTACAAATGTTTACTAGCTAAGGCATATATGGCCAAGAGGGAGGCCCAATTGCAGCTATTCATTGAGTGTGAGGCCGTCTGAAGAGAACGAGAGACTAGTCTAAGCTCATTGTTGTCAAAAGTCTGCACGTATAGCGTTTTTAAACTTTCTGCAGTTTGTAGGATTTGCAGAAATGTATCCGTTATATAGAGGCTTATACATACTTTTTTTTATTGGCGCAATTGAGGTGCATTCCAGAGGCAAATCGTGTCGAAATTGTATTTTTATATCCTTTGATGCCATTTTCCTACCGGCAGCATTTACAGTCAACGTCAAAAATATGTATACCTTCGAATTATGCAGATTTCTATTTATTTTTTTAAACCACTTATTGTTTTTCAAAGCTAAATTTAAAAATTTATATTTTTTTTTATTGTCACTTAGAGTTGAAAAAATGTCAAGCTGGGCATAAAATATGGAAAATGTTAAAATTTTCCACAACTTTAATATGAATAAACATGATTTCTAACATGGTAAAATTTAAAAAATAATTATAAATTTTTATTTTATCTATTATTTGCATTAAATTAACGATAGCCACATAAAACTTTGTAATACAAAAACAAAAATATGAAATTTTCGAAGATCTTGAAATTTGAATGAAAATTGTATAATTTTAAATTCCTTCTCTGGTCAGTTTACAAAGTCGATTTTTTATTTGGATAATTAAATAAGTCTCTTCCAGTACAAAAAAATTTAAAATTGTATGTTTTTCTTGTAAGAACTGGCAATATACATATATACATATATATTAGTGGTTAAAAAACACTGTTTTTGGGAATTCATAAACGCTACATCAAGATATTGTTATTTGTGAGAAAAAAGAGACACGTATTTTTTGTTTTGAAAAAAGTTTTTTTTTGGGGGTCGCTCTAGTGGGTTTTTTTTACACAAACGCTGATGTTCTCATTTTTTTTTTGTTTTCGTGCCATGTTAAAGTGAAGCTAAAAATGTTGTTTTTACATGTAATTACTCAAGTATTATTAGGGAAGATTCCCTTAATTACATAAATGTCTTGGACAGTTAGAAACTTTTATTAAGTTTCACCTGTGTGTAATCAAATCTTTAAATTAATTTTTAACCAACTTCCCGATTAGCTAGAGACATGAAAATTCAAACTTAGCTCAGGACCCGGTGACAATGCAATATGAAAGATGAATCAAACCGCTAGGTGGCAGTGGGTAAACTCGTATTTATGGTCTGGTTGGTTTATATTTAGAAAGTATATTACTTAAATGGAAACAAAAATAACTCCATAAAAAATTTAGCCGTTAGCTGGTGCTTGTCTTGAAAATAAATTCTTTTAATTACTTGCTTTAATCTAGAGTTATAAAGTAACTCCAAATGCATATCGACGCATCCAAACCATACTGTGCTGAGTAAGTCTAAGGTGACTTAGCATGGTATGGTTTGGAGGCGTCGTTATATTCCATTGAAAGCTATCAGAGAAAATGGTTTGGAATGAAAAATTTAAAATTTTACAGAGGAAGGAAACAAGTTTTTAAAACTGCATATAAAATGCTTTCAGGACTCCTTTAAAAGCGGCAGTAAATGCCGGACATTTTAAGATAGGACTTTATATGTGTGTACGTTGACGTATTTTACATAACTCCTAATTGGTTGTTGTGCCATCTGCTCGCAGAGAGAAATACATTTCAAGCTAGACCTTCTGACGTTGAGGACAACATGAGTTTAGTCTACCTGCAGCTTCTCAATTCCTCCCATTGATAGCTAAAAAAAAATGTACGCTCAATTTTTGACGGTGTCTTCGATTGGCAAAGGAAGCTCCCACCTCTGTACCAATTTTCCACGCATGCCCTTGAGGTTTGCAAATATTTACTTCGGCTTAAAATACACAAGCATATTTTTCCAATAAGGAGGTGACGATTACCACAATTGCCTTCGACAAAGAGTCCAAATCCCGATTCTATGCGAGATTTAGGGCAGTCATTGGCATCGAAAAGACACTTAAGCGTAAACCCCTGTTTCGGCCTCACTCCACACTATGTATGTATATCATACCAGCTCCGAGTTTCCTTAAGTCTGCTGGTAGCCTTAAAGAGATGCATAGCTTATTATGGCTCTTATCATAGAGGTGTAAGTCCGAAGATTCCCCTAGGCCATAGACCCCAACAAAATCTGTTTACATGGCCAAAATGCTGTTAAATATTTGAGGTATTTTGCTTAACGTGAAACTTTTTCTAGTGAAGAGCACAACACTAGTTTTGGTTGGGTTAGAAGTTCGTCCATTCTCTCTACACCACCTTTCATTCCTGTTCAGTGAAAGCTTAATTTGTCACTTCATTTCGCCTAGGGAAAGGATGTCTTCTGACTAAAGTTACTTCGGAAAGTGGAAAAGGCAAAATTACAATAAAGACAAGTGGAACGAATTTTGATTTTTGATTGTGTAATTTTTCGCTGTCCCTCATAAGGAATGACGGAAGTTCATTCTAAAATACTAACATCATGCGCCTACTCTGCCGAAAGTATCAACAATAAAAAAAGAGCAAATAAATTTCTTACAAGCATGGTATAGTCCAATATTTTTGAGAGCATTAGCCATTACAACATTAAGACGATGGTTTTTTGAGATTTTGTAAAAATTCCCAAGTAATGTCATACGACATCATACATTTTACTTTCAGGGAAGTAAAGTATTTTCATAAACTGAAACAAGGCATCGAAGGACCTGGAAGACACGAAACTTTTTCGGACACAAAACACAACTGACAGAATTTCAGAGAATAATACTTTTGAATTTTTTCATATTTAATTTGAATGCATAATAAGTAATATTGTAGTATTTTTGAAGAACGTTCAATATAAAAAAACCGCAAAAACCGAAAAATCTCATACATACTTGCATGTGCGCGTGCTTGTGCAAACTATATTTTTCTATGCATTCTTTAAATCGTCTCTTAAGTGATAATGACACAAATAATTTAATAGCTTTTGCCACACTAAAAAGAATTCCTAGCTCATGACGTCACACTTGGCAATGTACCAATACAAAAAAGCTGCTTTACACTAGCAGTTACACGTACTCCTCCGAAAGACTAACCAAAAGCAGCATCGTAAATATCAAAAGCATGTATACACACACGTTCCCACATGTCTAAGTAGAAAAAAGTGTATGTATGTATGCATTTGTGTAAACGTATATACTTAGTGTTATATGTATATGTATGTATGTTTATATGTGCATTCATCAAAAAAATGTACATATGTCAATATTTTCGTTGCTAAATCTCCACCCCCCCCCTCCGATCCGCTTGTTCAAAAGTTCATGGCTAGTACAAACCAGCATCTCAATTCTATACCCCGCCACATTTGCGTAAGGGCTGCGCAAGGGCACAGTTTTTTCTCTTCACCACTTCTACTGTTGTTTTGCTTTGCGAGCCTTACACTCTATATTTAATCGATTTTATTATAAGCACAGGCTGTACGAATAACACCGTCGCGTCAAACAAATCAAACTGTCTCTAAGTAAGCGAATGTTCAACACACCTGACGTATGAGTGATATATGTATGTACGTATGTATTTTTGTCCAGTCCAAAACAAAAAGTTGCGCATACGCAATGTAGTATATGAACTACATAAATTGGTGCGACATGACGTATGAGCAATATTGAAAATAGAGTCAGCAAATGAGCCATTTATTTTGAAAGAGGCACAAGTCACTTTGTTTTTAAATCGATATACATATTTATGTATGTAAGGCCGATTTACTAAAATTGATGAATAAGTTACATATATAATAACAATAATTTATAGCATGCGTTTAATATAAATTCAAGTTATTTAATAATAATTTGTTTACTAAAAAAATTTAGGGAATACGCAATGTTATATGTATTTAAGAATGTATGCGTATCTGCTTGCCTGGGCCGCAGGTGGTGGGAAAGGTACGTAAAAGCGTTAGTTACTTTTGTCAAACTCGAAGCTCTGAATCTTTAAAAAAATTTGTATTGAATATTGCCAGACACTTAAAAGTTCAAGTAATCAATAGGTTGTAAAAAATATTCCAAATATCAGTCTGGCATGGTACATGTTTTTATTTTAAATCCACCTCAAAACCGACGAAAAAAGTCCTTCATAAAAAAATCATGTATTTCAATATACTGAAGAACTTATTAGAATTTGATTGTTCGAACAAATGGCAACCCTCCGAAATAAATAAGTAATTTGGATGTATCTTTTTAAACACGTAGCAACACTCTTCAAACATTCCAAATGATCAAACTAAAGATTTCTTAACATTCTTTCGTTTGACTACGGTATTTTTATATTTCATATACCTTTTGTATTAGTTAATTCAGTTAGACCCTTCAAACAGGTGGCAGCCCTTTTCAAAAGTTTTTTTCAAGCTTAATCCTTGTTAACTCTCCTTCGATACACTCCTGACATTGCGATACATATTTTAATGAACTGATGAATTAAGTGTAATTTGAATTTTTAAAAATGTGGCAACCCCGCTAGTTTGGAAATAAAATTTTTTCAAACCCCCTTCGCCTGATACCCATATTTTAATAATTAATTAAACTTATTAAATAATTTGAATTTAACTTTTTAAACAGGTGGCAACTCTCTTTCAACACCTCAATAATATTCTTCCCATTTAATTTTAAGGGAGTTTCAATTTGAATCTAACTCACATTTACTTTTTAATTTAATGAAAATTAGAAGTGCATACATATATCAAATTTCCCGCACATTCAAGGACAGCGGCGCATTTCCTTATTCCCCCCTTCCCCCACTTTTCCTTCGTAAGCCTCTCAAGCTTGATAGTTCTCCACATCCTTAACAATTTTCACTTTTTTGGCAACCAGCCTTCTATGTATAGTATTTGGGCTTGCTCCGCCTTTTGCCTTTCTTTCTTCCTTTCAGAGGCCATTTACCCTGCTGACGTCACTGAAAATCGTTATGGTTCCGTTGACTTGTTGTTGCCATTACTGTGTTGATGAAAGTAGCTGCGTTTGTTTGGCTCTGCTACTGTGCCATTTTGACAAATACAAGCCCACTTTTTGGGAAATTTCGGCTGCTTTACTTTACGGGCGGGCAAGCTGATTGAATGCTCGTTTATGCTTCGGCTGTTGTTGGTTGTCCCGAATTTCGCTTAACATTGTTGTTGTTTCATACCCAGTAACCTAGTGAGCAGTGGGACATGAATTTCAATAAATTTCACAAATACAAACACAGCCAGACTCCGATTTTCATCCCCAAAGTGGCATACATTTGGGCTTCGGTAAAACGAAGTTTGTACGCGCGCTTTTACTTTCACGATCGCACATTCCCTCCATTTCCTCTCTCTTCATTTCGTATTCGTTTCAGCTTCGCCCCATTTATCGTGTAAATTCGTCACAGTTTGCTTCTTTTTGTGTTTTATTAAATTTTATTGCTTGCTGTTTTTTTCGCTTTGTATTTTCTTTTCGTCACATTGATGTCTGCGTCGACTTCCCACGCTCGTCTCGCGTCCTAGTGTCCTAGTTTGGCAGACATTTTATTTATACATACATGTGTGTAGGTTCGTACAAATACGAACTACTTATGATTGAAATACATAAGACGAATCAGACTCACAAATATATCCGCTGTTAAAAGGTTTGTGCTATTTTTAGCACTGTATATTGGAGTTTGTATTAAATCGAACTAAATCACTTTTTTCTTTTCCGGTTAGGCATTAAAATTTAAAACCATAGATAGAAACGTTTTACATATGTACATATGTATATATACTCGGACATATACAGTGACTCAAACAGGTGTTCACAATGCTTTTCCAGTTAAAGTTTTCTTGTTACCATGTAAATCGAAGTTTAGAACTTTATACAAAATTTAGAAAAATCAATATATTTAGGAATTACCGTTGATTTTTGGCAATTTTTTTCACGCAGTCTCTTGCATACAAAACTATTTAAACTCGACAGCGTGGTTGTTGTTGTTAATTCTATACATCCATTTGCTTATTTGCTTTTTTGTATAGTTTCAGGCAGGCTCTTCCTAAACTATGTATTTGTCAATGTTATTGTGGCTTGTTAACATTTT
>NW_016174205.1:9894-11158 GCF_001687245.7 Rhagoletis zephyria
CCGAAATAGTGCTATAACTTCTACCGCTTAGACTTTGTTGCTTTTTCAATTTTTCCTAATAAACAATCGTGGTACAAAGCTCAATAAAAAGATTAAAAATAAAATGTTAACAAGCCACAATAACATTGACAAATACAATAATATTTATTAGTTTTAACAAAGATTATAGTTTTTATTTTCCAACTTAATTTTTATAAAAATACGGCTCGTTTAGATGTGCCTGCTTGCTTATAATATAGTTAATTCAGTTACAGGATGTTTTCGATACATATTCGGGATTTATTCCGAATATTTTTCGGACTTTACTATACAGATATTTTCGCAATTTTTATTTTTTTTATTTTTCCGAACTTTTTTTACCTTTTGCGTTGCCTTGAGACATCTCGAAAGTTTTTGGGGATTTTTTCGAACCTTTCCATATTTTTCGGGACTTGTTCGGGTTATCGGGTCTTTTCATGCTTTAAAGACATTTCAGGTTTAAACATACATTGATGTTTAAATCACTTTTTTATGATTTACAAAAATTTAAAGACAAAAATGCTCAAAAAATATCCAGAAATTTTTTCGTTTTAGTTTTTGGCGTACGCTGCAGAAAGTAAATGGAAAATAAATTTAAAAAAAAAACTAAAAAATTATTTAAAAAACTTTCCTGTTTATTTCTTAAATCGAACTTAAAGCGGAAGCGAAAATAGCGCAACAAGAACATAAGTAAAAAATAAACTATTTTTATTTTCAATACAATTTCTACTATTATTTCCTACGTCCTATTGGGCTTATAAAAGAAAAAAATTAGCTGTGCTGGAGAAAAACAATAAAAGTCAGTAGTTACTATTTTATTTGATTTATTGTATAGACCGGTGTTGGCACTAATAGATTGATTTCTTAATCAATTAGTTAATTCGATTAAATTCAATCCAATTACAGTTAATCATGATTAATTTTAATCTGATTAAACAGTGTATAGCAACCGTGATTAAAAAAAATAATTTTTAATCATTAACCCTTAATTTGATTAAGTAGGTTTGGTGATTAATCAGTTTATGCCGGAATTTTCCTGTGCTCCTCATCAGTCTAAGTAATTTGGTGTGCATTTTCATTAAGATCTATTCCAACAGACGTTTTGCAAACTAGGTTTTAATATTCCTCTGCACATGTGCGCTCGACTGTAAAAGTTCCCAGTTTATGTATTACTAATAACAATAAATTTAATTTTTTCACATTATGCGCTTTTTATAAGCGTAAAACACAAAATAATTTCTATAAC
>NW_016174206.1:0-11158 GCF_001687245.7 Rhagoletis zephyria
AGTGACTCTCAGCGGTTCTACCTTACTATATTTTTATCATGGTACAAACTATGAAAGGTGGTGACAATACATAATGTAGATATGTGTTGCCTGCATGACATTTTTCGCCACTACAATGTTGAATTTGACTATGAAGGAGTCGAAGAAAACGATAGTGAAGTAGATAGATTTGTACCAACAGACATTAATTTCAAAAGTGAAGCAAAAGCAATTGGAGACGAAGTTGCGAAAAAAATTACCTTTATTTAATTAAAACGAGTTTTGTTATAACACAATAAACAATTTACAAAAAAAATAAACATTTTAAGATTTTTTACTAATTTCAAATTCGAAACGCTCTAGCTCCAACTCAAGCTGTCGCAGTTTAATTTGGTTAATTTTTTAATTCTAATTATTAGATTATTCGTTATTCGCTAACGTTTTCTTTGACCATTCACATTTATATTTTGATTTTTTGTTTTGTTCTTTTTCTATTCCACTGGCTTTTACGTGATCGGAATATTTCCGATAAATAATTGCCGATACTTGGAATGCAGAACATTAAATTTCCGATAGAATTCCGATTCGAATCGGATTGCAGACCAGGGTTGTATGTCTAAAAAATGTTCATTAATAAAATACGGCAATAACAGAAGTCTGAATGGCTAATCAAGCTAAATATTTAAATGATTTTATCTAAAAAATTTTGATTTGATGACGGTTACATGGCTTTA
The DNA here is from genome assembly GCF_001687245.7 of Rhagoletis zephyria. Taxonomy (NCBI): domain Eukaryota; kingdom Metazoa; phylum Arthropoda; class Insecta; order Diptera; family Tephritidae; genus Rhagoletis; species Rhagoletis zephyria. Next base: position 714 of record NW_016174206.1, read on the forward strand.
ATAGGTTGCGGATTCTACCTCATTTTAGTTTCGATTTCTAAATTTGTTAACAGCATTTGAAAATATTGGCTGACTTCCAAAACGTAAATTGCTTTGCATCCGTAAAAAAACCCTACATTTACGCCCCCTCCAGTAAAACGATAACTTAATTAATGTTCAATGTTATTTTCTTTTATGTATTTGGAATTGTTGGTGAATTAGAATTTTATGTTGTACCAGAAATTATATTTGCAGGTTTGAGTAACCCTGTTAAAACCTTTTTAATCATATTTCCATGTTGAATTTTAAATACTTTGTCATGTTTTGAAATAACTTTAAATGGTCCTTTATAAGGTGTATGCACATTTGACTTGTGCATAACTTTAACAAAAACGTACTCACTAGTGAGTAGTCCACTTGCAAACAGCGTTATGTGTTTTTATAATAGTAAGCCATAAATTAAAAAAAAAAACGTCTACAACAACAAGTAACGTCCAAATTGTATATTTCTTTTTATTATCTGAAAATTTGGATAAAGAAGAGTCTAATAGCATTAAAAAAAAAACCGCAGTGTGGTAGTTTCTTAAAATTTTATATATAAAAATTGAATATAGCGAGTTTTGAAACAGTAACTTTTATATAGCCTGCTTTTTTTAGCTTTTCGCGTTCTCTCTTCCATGAAGGTTGGTCTGCTTCTTTTTAAGACGTCTTCCACTAGGCACCGAAACTACCACGTTTCCTGGTAGTTTTCTAAGTTCATCAGAAGATGGAGACTTTTGAGCTTTTTAACGAAGCGTTTTTTCTGCCCGATGCTTCTTCTACAACGCTGGGGTATACTCGCTGTTTCCAGGGTTCGTTACAATAAATATGTAGTTATATTATCAACTTCATTATTATAACTGTTTCAAGCAACTATGTAATTCACCCGGTAATATTAACATTTGTCCATAAACTAATTCTGCAGAAGAGCAATTTAAATCTTCTTTAATAGACGTACGTAGTCCTAATAATATTCAAGACCAAAAAATTTCAGACCAGTGGATAGAATCATCTGAATCAGTAATAGCAGTATTTAATGTCCTATGAAATCTTTCAATTATCCCATTTGATTGGGGATGATATGTAGACGTGTGAATTTTGTGTGATCCCAACAATTTAGTTAATTCTGTGAACAATTTTGATGTAAATTATGATCCTTGATCTACTGTTATATAAAGAGGAATGCCAAAACGAGGAACGTAATTTTGAACAAATTTTGTTGCTATGGAATTTGCTTAAATAACCCTAAGTGTAAGTGTCGAATTTGTCGAGTTAAACTGTCTCATTTGGAATTTAGAATATGTGTTTAAAGGTTTATGATCAGTGTAAGCAGTGACCTACTTTCTAGGAAATGTTTAAAATGTTTATATGAATTGTATATTGCTCAAAGTTCTCTGTCAAATATGTTGAACGACCTATTTAAAAAAACGCGAAAAGAATTTAATTTCATTTAATTTAATTTTATATTTATAGGCTAGTCAGATAATCTAAAATAGCGATTCGAGCAAACATGAACTCTGTGGAGGGATCCAATAAATATAATAATATATAAAAAAAATGTCAATATGTAGAACTTTGATCTTAAGAGGAAAGATCTATTTTTTTCCTCTCTTTTTTACCTCCCTTTTATTAGCTCGGGATGTAACTATGTAATATTGATGCGCCTAAAAGACGCAGCGATTTCTATTATCAAGTTACATACCTGCCCTGCAGCAAATCAAACTGGTCAGAACTTGCGCTGAGCTATCCTGAAAAGGGACGGAACTGGTTCTTCATCTATCCCAACTGAATGCTTTCAACTGTCTTTTAACATGGCGATGTCCTACGAAGTGACAAATGTCACCCTCTGCAGAACTTTTGAACTTGTTCTGAGCTGACTCTGGCTTAGATGGTTCTGAACCGGGTCACCTCCGGGCAAGAAAAAATGTGGTTAGTTTTGAACTGGTTCTAAGAAGTATAGTATGGAGCCTTTTCTCTAAATAAGCACGCATACAATTTTGTAAATAAAAAATACTTCATTTTATGTTTAAAGAGCTATTTGTTTTGCACTAATTTACTTTTTAAGGTAAACTGTGCTCTAAAATTAGGAACATAAAGTGTCAATTATTCTTTCATTTTCTAAAACCGTTATTCTTAAAAATGATTTATATTTGTTACATATAGTGGGTATTAGAGCTGGAAAACTATCGATGGCACTATCGATAGTATCGATGGTTTTTGACTATCGAAAACATCGATGGTTTTGTAAGCACTATCGATAGTTTTCACTCATACATACATTAAACAGTAAGAGTAAAAGACGGAGGTACCTGTTTCATCTTCTGCATCGGAAAGGACATTTAGCAAAGCAGGGCAAATAATTTCTGAGCGCAGATGCTGCTTGAAGCCAAAAATCGTTGATAAACTTTTGTTTCTTAACAAAGATATGGACATATTTTAGCAATTCTGATCTCATTTTTAATAAAAGTTATGTTTAATTTTTGGACTTTTTTAATCAAAACTATCGATAGTGTCGACATTTTCGATAGTATCGATACTTCGACTATCGGCTATCGAAACTATCGACGGCCACGACTATGGATAGTTTTCCAGCTCTAATGGGTATTTTTGGGATACTTATAATTAAAAATCTAAACTAAATCGTGTCAAAAAATGAGGAAAACGGTGATATATTGAATGCTTATATGTGATAACTCAGCGCTAAATTGTATTAAATGTATTGAAATGTAATACATAGACATATTCGGCATCGAATTAAGAATATATAGAATTTTGAATATTCACAATGGTTTTCATGCTAAATATTTTTCGTAAATTTTTTATTAACGGATGGCTAATAAGTATTATAACATAAACAAATAAATGCACGTTTCTAACTGTGTTGGAAATTAGTAGAGTTCTAGAAACTGTTATAAAAACTTCAATATTTTAAATCAGAGTTTATAAGTACGCAGTTCTATAGCCCATTAAATTTTAGTATAATTAATCACGCTGACTTTATATANATTAATCACGCTGATTTTATATAACTCTTTTTACGCACGCTCTTGAAGGTATTCTCCTATTTAAATATTTTCGTTTAAGATGTAAGATTACACTTTACTACACTAAAATTTGATGGGCTACAAAACAGAATACTCAAAGTATTTATAAAAAAGAAGTTGTTTAGAGTTCTATCAAGTTTGTAGGACAGTTAAAAATTTTAACTTAAATTGTTATGGAGTATGAGACATAGTTTTAAATAAAAACTTACCAAAAAATATATAAAATGAAAAACATTGGAAATTAAAAAAAAAAAATAACTACACATTTCGGTTGCACAGTGATATATTTACGTATATATAGTATCGTTCATATCAATAGCACCCCCATTTCAAAGTGAGATTGTTAACCACTTTTCTTTATTTTTTAAATCTGATTAAAAGGTCAAAAATTTTGATGAAAAATCGTTAAATTTAACTTTGTTTTGTATAAAATTTTAAAACACGGTTCATATGATTTTGTGTTAAGCATGATCACTTTTTTTTATAAAATAATAACAAACAAATTTTAACTCTTAATATATTGTGAGTATTTAAAAAAGAAATGGTGTACACAGACCATTGCTGTTAAGTGTAGCTTAACTAAATTTTATATTTTGCATTCGGATGCATTTTGAAGAGTATTACCGAATCGCGATTTAAATACCGTACCAAGTTATGGTTATGATGGCCACTTGAGAAGTCCGGGCCCGGGGGGTTCACCCCTTTCCCCCTCGCTCGCGACAGCCCTGCGTATGTGAATACTAAAAATACTATTCTGCAAACAAAATTGTACATAATTAATTTTCTAAATCCTTTCTTTTCTTATAACGGAAAGATTTTCCAATATAAGATGTTTAGTATCCCCAAGGCTACCCTTTACCAGCTGAAAGCTCGCAATTTTTTTAGTTAAAATTTGATTAAGCACTTCTCCCTATATTACTTATGCTGAAAATATTACTTTAAATGTATATGTGACCTGGTCTACGGAAAGGGGGCTTAGGTGTCAAAAAATCAATTTTCACTTTTTGGTGGATTCGGATTTCACGTGGTGAAAAGCAGAAAATCCTAACTTGCTTAGAAGTGTACTAAAAATGTAGAGAAAGAAGAGTAAAAATACGACAAAATATAATTTATTGGTAATGAACAAAATACTAGCAACTTACACGATGAACTATAATAATATTCCGACCAACAACAACATTATATGGACCAACAACAACACTTACTGGACGTCCGGCGCGGAGAACAATTAACGAGATAATGAGAAACTGACGAAACGAGTTGCTTACTTTTAACAGCTTTTTCACAGAAAACTAGTTTTCGCACGTAAGCTCCCTTTTCGTAGACCAGGTCACATATATTTATTTCTTTATTAAAGACAATAAGATTCGATACAAGTGATGTAATCCCCTCCGAACTTACGATATTGGAGAAACGACGTTCCGATGCTCGTATGGATCATAGTTATCCTTTCCGTAAAACTGGTCAGCCATTGAATAAATAAATTTAATAAGTAAATAAAATCACTCGAATGTTATCCAAATGATACTCTCAAAGTAACTGACACACCATTGGTGTGGGTTTCCGCATTTCAATGCAATTTTTGTAAAAGCACTCGTATTAAAAAGCAGTAATGATTTAATTGAAATATTGGTGGAATATGTAGGATTATGATTATAGATAAAATTTCACTCAAACATCGGTTATCTATCCAGCAGCACTTCATAAAAATATTTACATATTTGTGTAAGTTTAACATTTATTAATATACTACAATGACTTTAAATATTATGATAATAAGTAGCATAATAGTAATTGTATAAAAAATGCCGATATATGTATGTATGTATGTACATACATATTTAAATATGTGTAAATAGATTGTGTTGCCAAGTCTTAACAGACTTTTTGATTTTTTTAAGATAACGCTTATGGAAAAAGTTGTTGATCGCTAATACTTTAAGTCACTATGTAGTCAGTGCTGCCTTTTGCTTATTTTCGAGCGAAGTGAAAATACACTAAAAGCGAAGTGTTTCGGAGTGACTTAGGAGGAAAAGTGAAGTGTTTAGGAGTGTCGACTTCGGCCACAATTAGGAGTGTGGGGGTTTTTCGTTTAGGTTATTTATCACCTGATTGGTTAATCGATTTTTTTACAATAAAGGTAATCTTTAACCTTTATTAATTTATAATTTATTGTGTTCCTGTGCAAATTTAGTGCTGGAATATCTTTAAAATTACAATGTGGTTGTTCACGCTTGCCTGGTTATCAGCTTATCTGGTTAAAAATAATTTTTCTGTAGTACATTTGTTCTGAATATAATTACATAATCGATTATCGATTCACAGTAACAAAGTCGTCACCAGATACATAGCAACAACGTCATCACCAGATTCACGTTGATTTGCTGTAAAATTTAAGATGTTTAAAAACTAAAATATAACTGTTATTTTCGCTTTGTGCGCTTTACAACTATTTATACATGTAAAAATAAAAATCAAACTTACTTCTTCCAAATAACCGAATTGACTTTGAATTACCAAAACAAGCTTTTATAGATATTTTAAACACAATTTTTTAATGATAGTTTTCTTTACTTTAATATATATTTTAATATTATTTATGCTTTATGTAAACAGACTGTAAGAAATTGTTTTATAGACTAAATAAATTAATAAACACTTATAATCTTAGTAGATAATTTAATAGATAATAAAAGTTTTGTCAAAGTAATTAAAAATGAAATGAATTACAAAATTCTGTATTGAAATATAATGTAAACAATGTTAAAGAGGACATGTCATTAGTAATGACTCATTACTTTGAAAAAGTGCGCACTTTTTACTCTTTAACATTGTTTACATTATATCTTAATACAGAATTTTGAAGTTCAGTATTTTGAAAAGCAGAATTTTCAGAAAGCAGAATTTTGAATTTATGAAGCTATTTCAAAGAAAAATGCATAATTTCAAACAAAAAATCGCAATTTACAAGAGGTTCATTTCTATAAGTGATCAGTTCGATTTCTGTCGTAGAAATAACGGTAAATATTGGCTTAGTTTTTGTAAATTTTGAGCCGGTAACGTGCTCTAGCAACTTAGGTTTTGAAGATATAACTTTCATCTTCTGAATATAAGATATTTGGATTTAAAGTCAAAAATTGTTGGGAAAAATTAGCTATTTTTTATTACCAAAAGTGCTCGAAAACATTTTGAATTATTTTGCTTTTGTTTTCGTTCTATTATAATATTCTTCAACTGATTAATGTATGTAGAAACTACTTTAAAGTTGCACCAAAATCACGAATATTTAATATCTCAGTCTGCATGAATAATGTTTTTTATGGGCCATTTAAATACTGTCAAACAGTACCTCAGTTAGCATTCTAAATAAGCAATATGAGCCAGAATTTTTGAAATCGATAGTAAAAATTAAACTTTTTTTATTTTTAGTTTTAATATGGTGCATGTCTAATTCAGGAGCATGGAAAGGGATTCCCATTAACATAATTTCCAAAAAGTATATATTTTGCACTTTTTCTTCGATTCCCAATACTTCATAATCTATTTAATCCAATTGGCATAAAATGTTCAGGGCTTATTCCTCTTATGTCATGGTTTCTATTGACATATTTTTTTTCAAATTTAATTTTTTTTCCTTTTTACTAATATTTATATTCAAAAAATTTTTCAAAACAGCATTCTGGAGGAACAAAAATTTGATAAAAATTTCAAATATTATTCCAGTCTTTTTAAATAACATGTGGGAATTTCAAAGTGTTTATATTTTTCGTTAAAAAGATATCATTTAAGAGTAAGCCAATATTTACTCCCAATGAGAGAAATATGCAAGAAAGTACGAAAACGCAAAACCTGCAAGTATGTAGTTGCAAGTTTTATGGACAGCTGATTAATTTGTTATTATCCGACGCAATTTTCTAAGAAAAATAGTATTTCCCGTCTAATTATATATTTAAAATTATTTTGTCAATTGCAATTCTAAAAGCACCACAAACAATTCTTTTGGTTATGTGAATTTCATAAAGCATCATGCAATCAGCTGTTTTTCTTTCTAACAAATAGTTACTAGTAAAAATCCAGTAAAACTTGCAAGTTCAGCTGTCATGTTTGCTCTCTCCATTTCCCCTCTTTTGCTAGTTTCTAATTCCGGGCTATTAACGGCGTGAGTTTTTCTACGCACGCACGCAAGTTTTTCTCCACAGTATATACACTAATAAACCTTTTTGAGTACATACTCCTCGGGGGTAAAATCTGATCAGGGTTGATAATGAGAAGGAGCGTGAATTTTGCTGATTGAGAGTTGCATACAAAATTACTGTAGTATGAAAGGGAGCAACAACCGTACTAAGGCAGAGTGGCACAGGTAATTTTGTAAATTGCTACTTATTTTCCAATATTCAGATATCCAGCTTGTAACCAGAGGCAGTGGCTTGTGAGGCTCACTAAAATCGACTCATCATATTGGAGCAGCTCCGGGTAATGGACCATTGAATGTGTTGGCTGAACTTATGACCACCATAACCGTGGCTTGGATTTATACGATACCAATTCATGTATGTATATATGATTCATGTTTGTGACATTCTATACTTTGATGTTAAGTATTTTTGATGAGTTCCGCTCAAACTTGTGCGTGCCTAATGAGCTGTCTGGGGGGATGCGCTGGCAGGCATTGAAGTCTCTGTAACTAAACAAACCTTGTTATTTTTTTTTTAATAAAGACTTAAATATATTCGGAAATTTAGAGTTTTCCTTGATAAATTCACAAAATTCACGTTTTTTAATAAAAAAATACGATGTGAGTTTTCAGCTTATAGAAACACAAGCGTTAATTATTTACTTAACTNTGATAAATTCACAAAATTCACGTTTTTTAATAAAAATACGATGTGAGTTTTCAGCTTATAGAAACACAAGCGTTAATTATTTACTTAACTATTGATATTATTCCTAATTAAGCATTTATACTATACTTAACCTACATTTTGTTCATAAATAACACAATTACATATATTTTATCCTCGAAAAGACCTTTTCCTAATCATGAGGCGAAATTCCCCACTGTAAGTGTAGCCGTGCGCGCAAAACGAAAACGCTGCATACAACCCAAAAGTACTCCTCGGGGACCAATTGGTGAAAAACTGCGAAAAGGTTTATTACCGTATATACTGTGTTTTCCTCATTTGATAAACCGAAATCAATATCCGTGCATGTTTTCTCAGAGTTGCATTTCTGTCAAATTTACAGAAGTTTGCTGAGAAAATTTTTAATCCATAGTCGCGCCAAAATGCCAATTGAGCATAAACCTCAAATCGAAATGTCACGCAAGACAAATCTTGGATTTTGAGTTAGCTTTTTACGAACGCCGTTCAATTTCGTTTAGTCCTTACAAGTTGTATGTGCTTGAGAAATTTTTGACAGTAAATTGTCGTTATGCGTGAATATAAGGTTGGCCTGTAACCATTCTTCCCCAAATAAATTAGGTTTTAAAGAGCAGAAATTTGTACTATAGTTAGGATTGCATGTGGGTGGATATGAACCCGCGGCCTCGGTATTTTAAGTCAACACCTCAATCTATACGTGTTGTAATAATAATAAAGTTCGGCGCTACCACAATATGTTAGTGTTTGGCCGAACTTCTCCTCCGATTTGTCGCGTGCACCTTAACGTTGTGGCACAAAGGGGGTCCCTATAGTTTTATGTCGACTCTGATTGGCGATTGTGTTTTATGGGAAGCTGTTTTTCATTTTCAAGGTGTGCGCACTTCTAACCACTACACCACAGCGGCCCATATGCGAAACCTACATATATTCAGATACATTTTTTGGTTTTTGGTATCGATATTTGGAATATTTTATTCCGATATTAATGGGTACCTGATATTTTTAAAGCGATACTTTAAATGAGTACCATATCGATACTTTCGGTCCGATATCGTGTCCCTAGTACTTATCTATACACTTAATTACTTGGAGTACACTTAAAGCGCTAATGCTATTTAGTAGCGTTAACACTTATGTATGCACATACATACTTATGAACATATATAGTTAGAAATTGTTTCAGCGAAAAAAATTTTAACCACTTAAAATTCTGATGTCTAGTCACTAAAAAAATTGTTACCTGTCAAATGGTTTGTTTACATGTTTTTTATTTTGTTTGTATAGTAAATATGTTTTTTTGAAACATCGATGTTTTTTTGCTCTCGATGTTTTTAGAAGATCTACAATTTAGCTGAATTTTTCGTCATTACTTAAAAAAAATGATTTTTTAATTGCCATTCAATCTCTAGTAGGAAAAATTAAGACTAAACAACAGAAGTGTACCTTGCATTATTGCCTTGAAAAACAAATATTTAATAAGACATAAATTGTGTCGTACATTAATTGTGTTGTTGGATGTTTTTATATTACTTTTTATTTCTCATTTTATGAATAGCTTCCAATATTTAATAGTGTTGTTGCCTCATTAATACTATTTCATTTTAAACAAATTAATGGATAGCTTTAAAATAATAAATCTAATTTGTTAAAATACTTCACTGTATATTAATTGATCAAGATTTTAACTTTAAACAAAAAATGATAACTCCAAAGAAAACACGATAGTATCGATGCTTTATTGGTAAAAACCTTAAGAAATCGATAGTTTAAAATTTTTGCAGCACTAATAGTAACTCCAAATGCAGAATACACTATTACTGCATGATACAAATATTTAAAGGTAGTTGCACTTCTTCTTCTAAGCCACCAAAGCTCCATTTGACGTAAACTGTGCTTGCGGCATTGTCTTTTAAATTGAAACTACCATATACTTTGAAAAAAAAATACATAAAATAAAAAGTGATTTTTTACGTCGAAAAAATGTTTCCAACAAATTATTTTAAAACAAGTAAAGAAGTATAAGTTCGGGCGAAACCGAACTTTATATACCCGCCGCAGGTATCAAATATCGTCGTTTCAACTCTCTCTGAACTACCTTTGCATGATAAGTAGGGGTCTTTACCCGATAATATGCAGAGTTAGACTTAATGATATACATAATTGAACCTAGTTAGGTACAAATCGGTTAAGTGGCTACCGAGGTACACCGGGGTGCTACGCCCAATTCCTAAAATTGCTTTTCCGTACCAAGGTTATTAAGTGCGTTTGGTGGAAATTGATAAATGGGCTACCGAGATACACATTTGTGCTACAGATTTCTTAGCTAGACCCTATCCAAGCCTCGTATCGAGCTTGGTAAGGATTGGTGAAGCGGCTACTGAGATACAGCATTTCATCATAAGTGGGCGGGGTCACGCCCATTTACCAAAAATTTCATAACAATATTATTTTTTACCACATACTAATTTTTAACAATTTTCATCTAATATTTACCGCTGTGATG
>NW_016174207.1:0-11157 GCF_001687245.7 Rhagoletis zephyria
AATAGTTTTGGTGGTTTCCGACAAAAGACACCTCCACCAACCCTGTCTCTTAGTTTTGATCCGTCCGTGAAGAAGATTTCCGCTCCCTTCTTGGAGTAACTCCGCCATACGCAGTCCTATCTTGAGGGAATATAGTTAGAGAAGGAGCATATGGGAACCATTTCGGAGGCACTATAATCTACGTGTTCAGGGTCGCAGCCCGCCAGAAATCCAGAGTGTTGCCACCCGGCTTCCCTTAGCCTAATAGCAGTCCGTGCTGCGAGAATTCTGTCTGCAATATCCGCAGGCGCCATTTTCAACATCTACNATAACTCAGCTACAGCAGTATAAGGCAACCAACGCCTTTCTTACCCTTTCCTCAATGTTAGGACTAATTACTTGACCCTGTCTGAGAGCCGCCGACAAACAACCCCACACGAGGGAAGGTTCACAACGGGTATCTTGTTCTTCGTGGTAAACAACACCAGTGCTGTCTTGCTGGAATTTACTGCGAGGCCGACGTTGATCGCCCTACTAGTTACCTGGTTCAGTAACCTTGAACCAGATCAAAAAGGGAGTACAGAAAGTGTCCCTTAACCAAAAGTTCCACAACATCTATATAGTCTATATAGGCAATCACCCGACAGCCCACTTTTTCCAGTTCCTCTAGAAGGTCGTTTATAACTGACTAACTATTGCCTCTGACGTAACATTGCTGAAGGCTCCCTTGATATCGAAGAAGGCCCCTACTGCATTATATTTATTGCGTGAATACTTCCTCTGACCACTCCACCAATATGCGCAGGGCGGTATCCACCGATCCTTCTTTGCAATAAGCATATTGAGCTCTTGAAAGGCAGTCACGAGGAATCGCCTTTTTTATGAGAAAACATGAGAGCTTTTCCAGCCTTCAGGATAAACGCTACAGTGACTACCTTCCAAGCCTTGGGGATGTACCCGGTCCTCAGGCAGTTCTCATAAATAGAGGCCAACCAATTGCACAACTTCTTCAGAGCCCTTTGCAGCTGCGCAGGTATGACGCCATAGGTCCTCGCCGAGGACTCTTGGGTGACTTTAATGATTTGAACGAATTTATCGCCCAGGCCATGTGATGATCGTCCAGAAGATCGGATAAGTACAGAACCTGAAGTAAAAAATAACGCAAAGAAATACATTTGAGTGTACTTTGAAGTACGAGCTAAAAAAGAAGTACTGTACTTCCGAAAGAAGGGGTAAGTTCGAGTACCGAACTTTATTTATTATATTTATTATCCGAAGAGACTTAACTTATATTATCCGAAGAGACTTAACTTAAATGACGCTAAGTCAAAGTTGAACTTAATATTTACCCATCCAAATCGGCCATAGTCTCTTTCAACAGTTGAAAAGCGCTGCCAGAAAAAGTTATAGACTTTAATAGGGTCTTATTCATTGCCCCTTTCGAAATGAAATATCCAGAACTCATATGAAATAAAAAGCTCCTTTAGAGAAAAGATATTGCCAGCGCGCATTAGAAGAAAAAAGTAAGTGCGCCTAGGCCACACTGTAGAAGTGAAACTTAAGTTACATATCTATTTTGTCTCATAACCAATATACATACATATGTACATTAGAGTGGTCCAAAAAAATAAAGTCGGAGTTTAATGCCGGCACACCCTAGGATTGATCTATATCGAAGAAATATACCCCTATTTTTTTATTTTGAAATCCAAAAATATTTAGGGAGTGATCAAAGCGCTCAAAGTTTTACATGTATTTTATATGGAGAAAAAACAATTTTTCGTAGAAATGGTATAAAACTCTTGAAAATCAATATTTTTCGACCGGAAAACTGTGGTTCTCTTCAGGAGACTTCCAGTATTAATATCCAATTGTTTATTAAACCATTTTTTATGATCAAAGATTTTTTATTGGTCGCCCCATTGCATTTTCTAAGGACTTTGGAGGACCTATAAAATATAGTGACCATGAAAAAATTGTTAAAGAAACAATTGAGTATTATTACTGGGAATCTTCTGAAGATGAGTAAAGTTTTCCGATCGAAAAATATTGATTTTCAAGATTTCTACACTATTTCTACGAAAAGTTGCTTTTTCTCCATTTAAAATATATGGAAAACTTTGAGCACTTTGAGCACTACCTAAATTATTTTTTATTTCAAAATAAAAAATATGGGTATATTTTTTCGGTGTATAACAATCCTAGCGGGTGGCGGCATTAAAAATCCGACCTTATTTTTTTTAACATACATTTTTTGACCACTTTAATGCACATATGTATACTAGAATGCATCACCAAAAAAGTTGCGGTTTTTCCGCCGGGATTACAAAATGTATTATTTATTTTTAAGAAACTATTTTTATTCATAAAAAACTCCATTTTTGGATGTATTTTCAAATCGGTCCAGCTGAGTTAAATCTTAATGTTTACCCGAAATATTTTGGTGGACGTCTTAAAATATAATAAATTTTATAATTCCAATGGAAAAATAGTACCGATTTTTTTTTTGTATGGGCAGTGATGCAGTCTAATGTATACACATACATCTGCTTATGTTTAAGGTTATACTTTTGTCTTTTTTCTATCTAGATACCTACCTCCACCCCCGTTCGTCCTAATTACATGTACATATGTTATTCTGTTTTCCCTTTTCTTCATTTTTGTCTTAATATTCTATCGATAACAAAATCGATGACATATTCGATAAAAAGTTCCATACCAATGTCGATAACAAAATCGATAAAAACATCGATCACAAAACCAATAAAAATACTGATAATAAAATTTATAAAAATATCGATAACAAAATCGATAATAAATATCGATAACAAAATCGATAGCAAAGCAGATAACTAAATCGGTAAATAATCGATAACAAAATCGATAACAAAACAGGTAACAAAATCGATAAATAATCGAGAACCGAATCAATAACAGAATTGATAAGTTATCGATAAAAAAATCCATAACAATAGCGATAAAGACATCGATAAAAATATCGATCACAAATTCGATTAAAATATCGATAACAAAATCTATAACAATATCGATAGCAAAACTAATAACAATGTCGATAAAAGACATCGATAACAAAAACGAAAAGATCTAAAATCCCAAAATAGTTCCAGACTGAGTCTCTATGTCTTTATCTATATCCTTTTCTCCATAATTACCTTTATTTTAGTCTTCCTCCTCTTTACTTTTATCGCTTTACTCATCCTCATCTCTTTTTTTATATTTATCTTTGTTTTTACTCTTATGTTTATGATTTTCTTCATCTACTTGTACATATTTGCCTTCACCTTTGCCCTTATATAAGTAAAGTGTTTAAATTTAACTTCGTCTTCATTTTTGCCTTTATCTTTACGCATCTTTGTTTTGGTTTTTATTTTTACCTTTGCCGTTATCCTTTTCTTTATCTATGTGTATACGTACTCACCTTTACTTTCATTCTTGTATTGGTCTTTTTCTAAGTGTTATTCTTAAACTTTTTATTAGCAGGTTTTTTGTTAAATTAATACCTTGTGCATACACACATGAAGTACTTGTTTCAGCTTCAACCATTTCCGTTGCACCATTTCCGTGTGCAATTTCCGTTGAATTTGCCAATTTACTCCCAACCAACCAACCGCCGCTAAAAAAGTTTCACTTAAAAAAAATAAGTACTTCTCATCCAGTGTATGGAATCCCGCAATACAATTGATTTATCGATGGAAATTTTTCTCCTACGTCAGAAGCCACATCACGATGATAACTCAAATTTTAGTACTTCTCAGCGTAATAACTAACCTAAACTGCTAAGCACCAACATCATACATATGTATGAAGTGGAAGAATTTTTTCCTGTTCCAAAAATTTCACTAGTCGACCACTTGGCGGCCATGTGCACTCCATTAATATGTATGATTAAGTGCCGTTATTTCAAAATAGAAATTATAAGCAGATTTAAAATTCATATCGAACCCAGATTCGCTACAATAAATCACAATTAAACAAAACAGCCTCCCACTCGATTGGCAAATACATATCAAGCGATGCGAAGCAAAGCAAGGCAAGTAGCATAAACAAAAAGCGGGGCGTTTTACTCAAAATTGTCAGTTGTGTCATTCATAAATTAGGCGTCGAGATGATGGGCGCGAATACACACATAAACATACAAACACCATATTCATATGCGAAGATATGTACATACATATTTCAGTAAATGCTGATGGAAGCAAAAATAAGAATGCTTTATGATATTTGCCAATATACATATGACTGGATTTTGTATAATTAGAAAATAACGCAACAACAATAAAAAAATTGAATATTCTTATGTAGTATAATAAAGTGCCACAACGATATTAGCCATTGAAGATATAAAGATGAAGGCACGAGATACAAATATTAAAATTTATTGACAATAACTTGTGACAACCCGCAAAACATACATTTGTACAGATGTTCCCGAGTGTTGAAGAACAATAGATTCTCGCATTGTATTTGCAAAAGCATTTATTTGTACGAACGAGTATACTAGTAAATATGATGGCAATTCGAGCGGATTTGACAAGCTGTTGGACGCACACTGGCGGGCAGAGCGGACCACGCACAAGCACACACAGATACGTAGTATGTACATACGCCTGTGAGCGAATTTAGGCCACAATCGAAGGCGAAATGAGTGATTACAGTACAACTATGATGACGTTCGTATGTCGGGCGGCAGAAAAAAAAAGAAGAAGAGCGCTTAGGCGTTGGAGCGATGCGACGCGACTAACAAAGGCGGCAGAAATACGCGGCGGCGCAGCAATCAAAACAATAACAATCAGAGCAATGCGGCGACAGTCAGCACCATTATATGGATGTATGTATGTATGTACATTAGAGTGGTAGAAAAAAACACTCCTTTTGGAAATTCATAAACGCTACAACAAAATATTGTTATTTGTGGTAACAAAAGGAGAGACGTATTTTTTTTTTGGAAAAAAAGTTTTTTACCAGGGGCAGATTTTCGAAATTCAAAATGGCGGATCCAATGTGGCAATCAGCTTTTAAAAAAATGAAAAAATCAGAGTGCCGAACCAATACAATCATTTGTTGAAAAATTGATCACCATTTTGGCTCCGCCATTTTGAATTTTGAAAAATCGACTCCAGATTCCTAATGAGCAACCCCAGAAACCCCCTAGTAACAAGTTCCAGCCCATAAAAAAAATTTAGAACATATGCGTTTTTATAAAAAAAACTGAACAGCGCGACCTCTAAAATTTCTTTTTCGAATAAAAAAATGCTTTTCTCTTTTTTTTTTTATCACAAATAACAATAATTTGAGGTAGCGTTTACGAATTTCAAAAACAAACTTTTTAACCACCCCAATGCCTTTATATCTGATCGCGCGCATTAGCCAGAGAGCTACAGCGAAATAAGCATTTTAATGTTCTTGATTGCTGATGGGCCATAAATAATCGCCAAAAATAAATTTGAAAATATTTCACTGTTGATCGTCATCTTAAGGAAAGTTGTTGTTAGTGTTGTTGTTTTTTTATTTCTGGTTATGTTGTTTTTGTTATGTTATTAAAAACAAGTCATAAATCGCTTGAAAAGCAGAGAAATCTCATCACCAATTCGGTATAGGCTATAGTTATGTAAGTTTATGTGTGTATGTGTGCGCCTGTGTAAATAAGACTAAGACCAAAATTGTAGTTTTTATATGACTAAAAACGGAACAAAAGAATGAAATCTTTTCTGCCATTTTTGTAATAGTTTTACCGAATACTTTTCTGGTTACTGGGTTATTGTGGCAGACCCCACGTGGGGGACTGACTTGGACATTTATTTAATTGTCCATTGTGCTACCATTTTACACAAATTCTTCGAACGGTAACTGTCTTAAACTAAGAGAAGCGCCGGGTGCTCAAAACAAGCTTCCGCACGCAGCTAATGCCGCCTCCGGAGAGCTTTTCCAGAGTGTTGACGAAATCTGCGCCAAAGTACTTAAACCTTAATCTAGCGAATGCCACGCAGCTGAGAATGAAGTGCTGAAATGATTCCACTCCGTCATCCGGACAGCTGCGGCAGTAAGGATCCGTGACGATATTGAGTCGAACCGTGAACCGTATGGGTTCCTAAAGCACAATATCCGGTAAGTACAGAAGTATAAGAATCGGGAGCTGCTGCTTAGCCTGCTGTACAAGTTCCCTTGACCGCCCGCGATCAACAACCGGCCAGAAGGACCTTGCAGCTTTGCATGTCGGAGTTTTCTCCAAGCGTTCGCTGAGCCGACTGTGAGCCTATCTGTCTAGAAGCTGGCCGGCGGCAGCCAACCGAACTCCCCCAGTCCGAGGTGATGATATCGAGGTACCCTGCCTAGGCAGTTCATCAGCCCTACAACTTCTAGTGATATCACAGGGCCCAGGGATCAAAATCAGCTTACTTTGGAAGAATTCCGAGGCGGTCGAGAGGGATAAGACATTCCCTGACAATTTTTGATCATACCTTTAGTGATCCCAGCGTTCTGATTGCCGTACACATTGGTGCCAATTCAATTGGCTCTCCCTTTTATAGCGGCCACTTTAAAGACGCTGCAGAGTTTCAGCAGTCTGTAAATAAGATCTACATAGAGTTTTTGACAGTGGACACCTTTTTCGACTCTCCCGTCCAGCTTCGGTCCGTCCGTTAAGATGTCTATTGGACCTCTACTTCAGAGACTGCCATTAGAGGGATGTGCGTGGAGATGGATCCACTCGCGGTCAGCTCCAGAGCACTCCGATCCATTTCTTCCGGTATGAAAACGAAGCCTTTAAGAATTACTGTGTGCCCGTACGCTGGATTCATAGAGAACGCAGGGCTTTTGAGCCTAATGGCTGTGCGAAACGCTGCTACTTTGACCGCAATGTCAACAGAGTAGGAGTGGTCCGGAATGCTCCGCTGATTCCAACGAAGTCCGCCCTTTGCTCGCGCTCTAGCTTCCTAAGTAGAGTAGTATTTTACAGTGAATTACACCAGACAGTGATCCCATATAAAATGATTGGCTTGATATTGGTTTCATTATACACTTTACGCTGGTCATAGGCACCATTCCACTGTCACATTTCTGTCGTGCAGCATACGGGAGATCAGCCTTAATAAGTAGTTCTCGACTCCGAGCTTAGTCAGAGCTCTTGGGCAAGGAGTGTGAAGGAGTAGCTTAAGCGATTCCTCTCCACTCGTCCCCCAGTCACCCTCTTTGCCCCTCCAGTATCCCAAGGACACGGGACTCCTCGCGAGGATTCGCCTTAATCGAGACGATTCATCACAGCCTGCTACGGTTTCGCAGAAATTTCTCCGTGATTCATTTTTGGCCTTTCTCGACACCATGAATTCCGAGAGTACCATCGTCCGCCATTTAAGCGGACATGCGGGCATGAACTTTCGATAGCTCTGTTACAAGCTGATGTAAACTTCTCCACCACATTGCCAATCGCCCTTAAGTGCTTAAGCTCACCTGGTGGGCCTCTGAGAGTAGTTAGCGCAGTTTTTTGCTATTGAGGTTCCAATTTGTTCTTCTAAAATTTATAATGCTAAACAATTTGGGGCCCGTGGGGGTAGCATATCTCATCAAGGTCCTCAACTTGTCAATGGCCACTCTCATTCGTTCACAGCACAACTACAGCACTTAATACTATAAGCACCCAGATAACTCGTAGCTTAAACCATAACAGCCCAGTGAGAAAACAGTCCTAGTAGCGTTGGACTTGTCACAGACCTTTCACACCGTTTTTCATTCCATGCTACTAGAAAATATTGAGGCTTCTTCTTTTCCACAGGGACTGAAATGGTGGTCGGCGAATTATATGACTGGTCAACAGTCGTCAGTAATATTTCGAGATAAAACCTCTAAACCTAGAAGAATTAAACAAGCAGTTCACCAGGCTGGTACTCTCTGCGCCCTACTGTTTATTTTTTACATTTCAAGGCTCCCTCAGCCAGTGGAGAGCCTAACACTCTTACAAACGAAATCGACGAAGGAAGTCATGCTTCAACTAGGCATTAACGCCATGGCAAACAAATTCCTACGGTGAACAACCCAAAATTTGAGGGGCTCCGCCGGGTTGGACGCAGTGCACAAATCTGCAGACTTGTCAGAACGCTGCACTCTTGGCAGCGACTTTGATGCCTTCTGATATCGCCTGAGCACCAGCATAACAAGCTGCTCAGGCAGCAGTTTCTGGTGGGATATCACAGCCGTGGGCACCCAAAAAGACCCTTGCTCGAGAAGGAGCCATCGACCAGGCACCTATTCGTTTACATGGACGCGGTCCAGACATACATCGACCAACCACTGAACCCGACGAGGTACCGACCAGTGATCAACGGCATTCATAGGGAGTCGGTCATCACCTACCACGACTCCCGGCCAATGTGAATGCCATGATCGGAGCCCAATCATCATCTGTAGCAGACACGAAGCTTCAACTGCCAAGAGAGACCCATTTTCCTCTGGCCCAGTTATGGTCTGGATATTTCAAAAGTCTCAANCCTTGCTCGAGAAGGAGCCACCGACCAGGCACCTATTCGTTTACATGGACGCGGTCCAGACATACATCGCCCAACCACTGAACCCGACGAGGTACCGACCAGTGATCAACGGCATTCATAGGGAGTCGGTCATCGCCTACCACGACTCCCGGCCAATGTGAATGCCATGATCGGAGCCCAATCATCATCTGTAGCAGACACGAAGCTTCAACTGCCAAGAGAGACCCATTTTCCACTGGCCCAGTTATGGTCTGGATATTTCAAAAGTCTCAATAACTACCTGTCCAGACTCCATCCTACTACCACCAATGAGTGTCCGGCATGGGCAAACTCCCCACACGGCACTAATCACCTCTTCACTTGCCCGCTCAAGCCCACTCAACTAACCCCCTTCTCCCTTTGGTTCGACCCCATCGAAACTGCCTGTTTCTTGGGCCTACCGATGGTCGGGGAATCAACAACAACTACATAGAATTCACAGAGTTATGGGGTCGTATTTGCCGGAATGGGAGGCCATTGGTGATCGGCACAATACCTCGAAATACTTTCAACACTATTTTTCTTGAAGACCTTTGATTTTTTGCATGTCCAGCTCAACAACTTTAACAAAAGGATTGCTGGTATTTTGTTGCTTCGGGTGAGAGACGATCTCTACCCAACTTTCAACACCAGCAGCGGCAGCGCGGATTACATAAACATATATTTTTTTCGAGTGTCTGTGCTTATGTCTTTGCGCCATAAATTCAAGGCTTGGCGGGCGCTTAGTACAGTGTACATCATAGGCAATCGATCGCCATCGGACACGCTGGTGTAATGTTTTATGCCAAACCTCAAAAGATGTACAACATTGTTGTTTTGTTGGCATCTAAGTTTTTGTTTTCTGTGCGCACTCTCATGGACAATATGTTGTGTCCCTCATCGAATGAAAATGCAATTTTATCTTTAACCTTTAGCTGTGCGACTGCGTAAGCTTATGTGGCGGTATAAGCGATGATTGCAACAGTAGGCAAAACAGCAGCGGCAACAATAAAAACTGCATACAATAACAACAACAACAACAACAACAACAACAATAAGACAATCACTAGGACCCTTCCACAACCACCATGTTTAGCTTACCGTTTACCGTATCGCTTGTCCGAGCTGCTTGCTGGCGACCAAAAGATCATCTCGTTGGTCGCATTCTGTCAGTTGGTTGCGCTGGCAGCTCACAACTTCTGCGCTTGACTGCTGGCTTGTGCCGGCCTTCAATTGGCAAGAACACATCGTATGTATGTATGTATGTATGTGTTTTCTTAGACAGTTGCCGGGTTTAAGCCGAGCAGCGGAGTGCGGAGGGGGAGCTGTTTTGTATGCAGTTGAGAAGCTGTGCTACACAACAATCGTACGCGCAATGAGCAAGCATCCACATCAATGCAACGACAGCTACATACATAACACAACACAACACAACATAGCACAGGCAAACATGCCACCAATTCGAGTAAGCAACAGCTGCAATGGCAAAAGCAAAAGCAAAAGCAACAACAATTTAGGAGCACAATATCAGTTGCAACAATAATGAAGCAACCATTGAGCCACCTTCGCGGAATGATGCAACTGCGTTTGCTTAACTTTTTGTTGTTGTTGCTGTTGTTATTATTGTTGCTCTTATTGGCATTGGCATTGACGGTGGCGGTGGCAGTGGCAGTTGGCAGTTGGCGCATGCGACTTCACAGTTTGCCAGCCCAGCTCCTCGATTCGATACAGTTTATATGGTTGGATTGTGTAGCTCATCCACTCAACAACTGGCATAGCAACGTGGCATCCTTGGCTACCTTGGATGTGAATTTCGTAAATAAGCGACGACACTTTTGTTGACTGCTGCTTAACTGCTTTTCAATTTTTCCACCAGCCGCGCGCAATTCATTTGCTTCTGTAACAACTTTTTTTGTTATTATTGTTGCTGTGTTGCTGTTGTCGTTTATGCAGTGTGCACACACACACAGTAACGCAGACGCAGATAGACTTTCCGATATTGGCATTGATTGTAGTCACTCTTACTTGGCGCGCCGTCCAGCAGCAATCGCATCAGCAGCACCAGCTCGTATTTAAACGCAGCCCCAAGTTGGTCAGCTGAATGCGGCGGGGAGTTGTATGAGCGTTTGTATGAGCGCACCCAACGCGCTTGGACATGCCATTGTTTCAACGCCGCCATCACCACCGACACCGCCACCGTCTTCGTCTCAGCGTCGCCGCCACCACGCCGCCACCACCACCACCACGCCAGTGTTGTTGCCTTTGCCGATATTCGATTGTTGACATTTTGCTGTTGTTGGTATGCCAGCGACGAGTTGCGCAAGCATACATATGTACATCCATCCATACATAACCGAGCATGTAGCTGCATTTTATTGATGGCCTTTGGTATTTTTTCGTGGATTTTCATAGCTTGCACCGATTTATGTTTTTGTTTTGTTTTTTTTTTTTTCACTGTTCTTTGCGCCTCTCTTAAGACCCTTGTGCTAGCTTTAATTTCAGCTGCAGCTTGAGCTTCAGCCTCAACTGTAGGTGCCTTTATTTATGTTCATTGCTTGGTGGACACAAATACATGTGGACATTGCTTGGACACGTTTGTTGGCATGTGGAATTCAGTGGTGTGATGGTTGGTGCCTTTGTGGCCCTCAACTGATCCGCC
>NW_016174208.1:0-11157 GCF_001687245.7 Rhagoletis zephyria
TACCAAGATATACACATATAACCATAAGTAGGCGTGGCTATGCCCATTTTCCAAAAAAAGTATATTATTCTTATTTTTCTTCTGAAAATTATTGTAAATATCAATTTTGAGTGAATTATCTTCAGTAGTTAATAAATTATCGCAGTTTTCGTATTTCTGGAAATTACCGTTATATGGGAAGTGGACGTGGTTACTGTCCGATTTCGCCCATTTTCAATACCAACCGTCCCACGCCCAAAAGAAGTTCANCAACCTACCTTGGATTAAGGGAAACCTACATACCAAATTTCGTTGAGATATCTCAATTTTTGCTCGAGTTATCGTGTACACGGACGGACGGACAGACGGACAGACGGACAGACAGACAGACGGACAGACAGACAGACAGACAGACGGACGGACAGACAGTCACTGCTTAATCGATTTCTCTATTCATTCTGAGCATTTATGTATACATTTGTCTATATCTATCTCGATTCGTTTTGGCTGTTACAAACAACCGTTATGTGAACAAAATTAATATACCCTTGTGCACAAGTGCGCTCGGGTATAAAAAACAGTAGTTCTCTTCTTGGGAATACTTATGCATACAACTCCAAAGCGTAGTGATCTAGGCTTCGGAAGAGACTTTTTAGACCATTCCAGTACGTAAATTTTGTTTTATGCCACTTAGATTATATTGATTTAATCAGCTAAAAAACTTCTTCATTACAAAAAAAAAATACCTTCAAGAACTAAACGTTTTCATCTAAGCTGCTATTTTTATCTGTCGATTAGCTAAAATGTAATTTCTATGTAGTGTTTATTATTGTAAACTATGTAGTTTCCTCCTTAAAAATCCTCAAAATATTTTGACGCAATAATATTCTAATGAGTATCGGTAAAGAATGAAAAAGAGCTACTAAAACCCAAGTCAGTAAAACAAGCAGCATTGTCTCCTTATCAATTTAAACTTTCGACATTTCAGCATAAACACGAAATTCACATGGGAAAATTCGACATCAACCCAAAAAATGTGTTAATATTATATGGTTATGACATGCCACAAACAAATGAACCGAAAGGAAAAGTATACGAAGAAAACTGAGACAAGGAAGAAGACAAAATGATGAGTAGGTGAACAGGAAAAAGTAGCTAGCGTAGGCTGGCTTTATATAAGTATTTGAATAGAATCATATGTGTGAATGTATGAGTTTTACTCGACAGTAACCCTTGAAATATGCTACAAAACTTAGCTGATCTATTTTTTGAGCATCATACCTATCCTGCAGCAAATCAAACTGGTTCAGAACTAGCGCCGAAATAGCTTGAAAAAGCACGGTCCTGGTTCTTCATCTATCCCAAATCAATGCTTTCAACTGTCTTTTTAAGACCGCGATCTGAACTCGCGACCAACGATGTTAGAGCCGGAGGTCTTCCCGCGGAGCTATTTTCGTATTGTACAAGAAGTGAGAATTTGTGGATTTACTTCTCAGCTTTCACATGCTAAATGTGAGCACATCGCAAGTTTCAACTGTCCCGCTCTGCAGCCGTTTTGCAGTATTTCAGAGATAGTTCTGAAATTTGTAGGGCGCAACTAGTGCTTTGCCAGACTGTCTCTAAGTTTTGTTGCAGGGTAACGATAGACACCGACCAAAAACCTCCTGCCCAATCAACAATCGTCCGACCAAAACCAAATTTANTGAGCACATCGCAAGTTTCAACTGTCCCGCTCTGCAGCCGTTTTGCAGTAGTTCAGAGATAGTTCTGAAATTTGTAGGGCGCAACTAGTGCTTTGCCAGACTGTCTCTAAGTTTTGTTGCAGGTTAACGATAGACACCGACCAAAAACCTCCTGCCCAATCAACAATCGTCCGACCAAAACCAAATTTAGCTGCTGGGCCCTCACGCAGACGAGTCCAAATTCTTTTCTTTTTTTTTTTCTTTGTTGGCACTTCAACACTTTTGCAGCATAAATAACTATGAGTACTTTGCGTGTCAAAAATCTACGCTCAAACATTTTCCTACGCCTTCATCAGACACAACAGCTTATGGCAGACAGCCAGAGCGAGCGTTCATCGAAAGATGGAGAGTAAAATTTTGGTTAATGTGATAATATAAATTGCGTGCGTAGAAAAGCAAACGCCTACAGGCACACCAACAAGCGTACATACATAGTTACTTACATATTTATTAGCGTACACATAGTACATGAAAGAAAATACATAGATGTTCATGTGCTTGTTTGCGCTGGCTAGATAATTGATGTTAAATTGGAACTTGCACTCGTCAGATTGCCATTACAACATCTGCCCGGCATAAATATGTATGCACGTAAGTTTTTGCCTTTTTCTACACTTTTCTCGAAAACATTTTTATACTTCATTTAATTGGAATTCTATTGCGTGTGAAGTGGCTGATGTTATTGGTGAGCGAAAAAGGACACCCACAGCTGCCAGACTCAAGTGAGTCAGGCGAAGGGAATGTGGCGAAGTTGAAAATCATCAGCGTCATTATGACACTTGCCTATGGCCTATGGATGTTGCTTGCTTTTGGTGCTAATGAGATTTTGATGCGCAAAATATTAATTAGCGATAAATTGGATTTTTCATGAAAATATTTTGCTAAGAATAAATTCGATACGCATAGACAATGTACAGATATTTACTATATAGTACAATATTTTTTCAGTTGCTGGGGAAAATATGGCAGAGAAAAGTTACTAAATAGAATTTAAGCATACAAAAGAGTAAGAGTAAGTATCTAATAGCAGCACTGTATGTATGCACCTAAATATGTTTTTCAAATTAAATTGAGTTATTTGTTTTTGTTATTTTATGGCATTATAACAATTATATTCAAAAATTTTTATTGAAACCGTTTTTAATGAGTTGAAAAAACCAACAAGAATTCACAAGGCGAACTTAGCACGGTGCATAGGCAACTGGCTGAGTCAGTGGGATCGTCGGTTCGAATTCTACTGAAAGAAGTCTGATGAGGAAATGTGGTGATTTCCGAAATAGGTATCACTTTTACCATTTTTTCAAATTATTGTTGCTTTTCCACAATAAGTTTTTCATTGAAAACGGCCTCAAGCTCAATAAAAGTTGTTAAATATAATTAAATTGAGTTTAAAAAAATATTTTCCTTTTTAAAACAATGAAATAAAGGAAGTAAACTAAAAGTTTTTCAAAATCAAATGAAATTAACAAATCTAGAAGTAAGACCCTAAAAATTAAATGCAATGACAAAGATATTTTTTCCTAAACCAATGAAAATAATATTAAAAAAATAAGTAAAATATATAAAAATAATATAAAAAACATTTTTATATAAAAAAAAATAAAATAAACAAATTAAAAGAAAATTTAAATAACATATCTATGGCTTATATTCAATACCCTCTATCTGCATTTTTCACAAAAATGAGATTCTGATATAAAAATCCACCTAAGACTTTACTGTCATCGGTGATATTAATGCTGCCCTTGTATAACACTTGACAGAAGAATTTACTATTATATTGCAAAGTCATAATTAACATCAGTTATGACAGATAAGTCTTAGATGGGTTCTGATATCACAGAGTAGTTTTTGTGAAAATTGCAGATTGGATGTATTGAATATAAGCCCTTGAAATATTAAACTTAAGAAAACGCATAAAATATATTTCGAAAAGTTTAATTAAATAACACAAATAATAATTTTCTTTACAAAACATAGAAATTAAAGGAAAGTGGAATTAAAATAAATAAAAGTTTTTATTAATTAAGTTTAAGGAAAAAATATTTTATCCCTTTAAACCAAAAAAAAATTAAAATAAAAATAAAAATAAAAATAAAAGTTAAAAGAAAATTAAATTAAAAAGAGAAAAAAAGAAAAGTTCAAAACAAGTCCCTAAAAATTAAATGAAATTAACAAAAAATCTTTTTCTTTCTAAATCATTAAAATCGAGTAATAAAAGAATAGAAAATTTAAAAGCTGATATGTGTATGTACATAAAACAAATTGCCAAAATTTTTATGAAATTCAAAAAATATTTTTTCTTTTTAAAACAATGAAATCACAAATTAAAATAAAAAATTTAAGTTTCTAAAACAGAAAAATGTAAAAATAAAAAATCGAATTAAGAGAAGAAAAAAATACATAAAATATGATACTAAAAATTAAATGATATTATAGGAACTCATATTATTCTTTTTGAAACAAAACAATCAAAAATTAAAAGAAAATTAAATTAAAAAAGACAAAATTTCTGCTGCCCCAGGATTTGGACATCGGTTCTCTCGAATGGCACACCAATGCTGCTTGTGTAGCAGCGTGAGCAAAATGATGCACATCTCCATTAGGAACATGCTTGAGTGCTTTCTCTCAAAAGAGCTTTTCATCATGAAGGTTGGCAAGTTTTCAAGGGAGCGTATTTTAAGACTTTCATGTCAGAATAAAGAAAAAACCTGCACACTATCTTGCCCACTGATGTCAATAGTCTTACAAAAGACTTCAAACTGACTATTTTAGCCGGAATTGCCCTGTTTGAGATGTCGCCTAGTGCACCTTCTATAGGCTCACTTATCGTTGGGAGGAGTTTGCCTCAGTTTACACTTGACTTCAGACACCACTTCCAATCACCCTCCATAATGCCTCTATCTTCTACTATTTCTCGTCGAAACGAGCCTTTGATACGATTTTCTTTCATCTTACTACTACAAACTCCTTTTTAAGCATTTCTTCCAAACCCTATAAGCCACTCTGAAATTTAAGAACTAAAATCCAATATATTAGCCCACAACAACTTGTAATTAAATTTTATTACCAATACCATCAACACCATTAAATACCTTAATGTGACACAAAATACTTGCAAACTAATTGCGGCCGTAAAGTTTCATTACTTACCCACCCAATAACAACTTAATGCCACAAACTCTACGACGGAGATAAGGACAAAATTGTATATACCCATAACTCGAAGGATAGTTTCAGTTACTTACATAAAATGCAATTAAATACTTTCCAAAGTCAAGTTGCACGTCAACAATCTCCAACGAAGATCAAGTTCACGAATGCCAAAAACTATTTGAAATATGGAAATCAGATAAATTACACAAGAAACGGGCCAACAAACGACCGACCACAAATAGTAAACAGATGGCTGAGTGGCAAGAAAGTAAGTTAATAAATAACGAAAACGAAACAAAAAAATGGCGAAAGAACCAAACAAGCAAGCATACAACCCATTGAACTACCAACAAAACTGAACTAACAAATGGTCAAGGCAGACAGACAAACCGACAGACAGCAAAACAACCAAAAAAATAAGTGCCATCACACTAAATATTGGCAGTTGAACAAAAAAAAGATGCAAGTACTCTAAGTAGTAAAGGAAAAGAAAGTCTCAGAAGAAAAATGAGTAACCGATAAAAATCAAGTTCATTAACGACAGGTAAGTAGAGGCACAGCAAGTTCAAGGGAACTGCGGCCGGGGTGGGCAAGCAAATGCAGAAGTGGTTGGAAATGGTTGCCAAGAAATGAAAACTAAAGAGGAAAGCAAGCAGTAAGCACTAAAATAGATGGTATCAATAGGTGCTTAAGAAGCCAAGAGAAAACTAAAACAAAACAAGCACTCGTAGCAGAGGGAAACGGAAGTGACAGCGACAGACACAGACAGATGCGCTGATAACGTGTAGAAAAATAAGTCGTTTCGCTAAAGAAGCAGCTCACACTCATTCGAGTAACCAAAGGAGTAAGGAAAATATCGAAAACAAAAATCAATGATAAACGCAGAAAAATATTTACTAAGAAAGAAAATTAAAAGAAGTGAAGTGTGAGTGGGTGGAGGCGAGAAAGCAGTTCCAAAGGTAGCTAACAGAAGGTAGCGATCAAGGTAAGAACTACAGGAAAGGCCTTCAAGTTAATGACGAATAACAGCGCAACTAACTAATGCTGGCAGCTGAGAAAGCAAAAAAAAAGATATAATGACAATACCGGAAGGAGGAGGCAAAAGTTAGTAGCTAAAGTTCAATCACGCGAAATAATTAAAGACGGGGAAAAAAGTGAATAAAATAAATAGCAGAAAAATACTCGTAGTAGCGGAAAGTGTAGACAAAAGTTGAAAGACATTAACAACAGTATGACCAAGAACAACAACAAGAAAAAAACAACAAAGCACCAAGTATATACGTTCAGCAAACACAGACAAAATACAAGTTACAAGAGTTAACAACAATTACAACATTAATAAGTCAGCAGAGCGCGTGGTGGGCGGCACTGACCAACAGCAGTCAGTCAAAATGAAACTCAAACAGTTGTGCAGAAAAGTATGCAGTCAAGTTGTAATTGAAGATGTCGACAAATACAGGCGGAGACGGCGAATGGTTACACTTGAAAATACCTGCATTGAGTAAGCCGAAAGATGTGCTTCTCGAAAGAAGATATAAAGTCAGAGTAAATAAGTTCGACAGCTTGTGGGCTGACAGTTGACTTATTGATTAGTTTGTTAAAGAGAGTAAGATATGATATTTGAAGAGTTGACGCTAAGGGTAAAGGATAAGCGCAGCAAATAGAATTGTTACAGTAAATTAATAAACAAAAAGAAGAATAAAAGTGTTCAGAAAAATATGAATTACTAGATTTTTCCCACAGCTACCTATGTCAACTTCGTTTTAACTTTACCATTTTAAATGTAAAAACATAAGTAAATTATTTGAATGAATATATCAAATATTATTTAAAAATATGTTGCTTATTATCAGGGACCGAGAACGAAAGGTATTAGCGAAACTAAATGCAAACAATACTTTCGTTCGCGTCGCCAGCCGTTCGTTAAATTATGTCGTAAATAAAAACATTAACGATAGATTTTAACCCGTTTTCAATACTTCTTGATTTCGAAAGGATAATAGGAATAAAAGGAAAATCTCAAATTTCGACGAACGACTGTCGTTCCGACAATCGAAATAGGGGCGCTTAAACTTAATTACAAACGTACTGAAAGATAATTATGCAAATTAGGTCAACGAAAGACTTAAGACACGAACTTTTCTTCCACAAAAATTGGAAAATTGTTCCATAAATGCACAGTTCACTCTAATGACAAACGACTTAGAAGTTGAAATGAGCCAGACTTCCTCTGAGGTAGAATAAACAATCGTACTTTACACTGAAACGATTTTTCATCCAAACACGCAAACTCCACTCTCATTTTTAACTTTAAGTACTCAGAACTTTTGTTCTCGTTTAGTTCTCTAGAAGAACGTTCTACAGACTTTTGTTCTTATTTTATCCTCCTCCGTTCTCCGTTTGTTCTTATTTTAAACGTTTACGAAAGTTTCGTTCTCATTCCGTTCTTCTTGGGAGCGATCCAGAAAGTTTTGTTCTCACTTTGTTCTTTACGGGAACGTTATTAATCCTTTCGTTATCATTTTGTTCCCGTTTGGTTCTTTTGTGGGAACATTCTAGGCATTACATTTTGTTCTCATGCAGAAATAAACCAAAATTAGAACGCGTTCTCGGTCCCTTTTTATGTTTCCGAATTGTACAAAGAAATAAACAAATGAAGTAGGAAATTCAGGGAGAAAAAAAAGAAGTAGCGCTCTCTTTAAAAATAATTTATAAATTAGACTTTCTCACGCCTCCTTTGTATAGAAAGCAGTAGTATTTTATTTAGCTTAATAATTAAGCTAAATTTGACTTTTTAACGGGTGGCAACGCACTCCAAAAGTATTTTTGAAATAAAGCTTTCTTAAACTCATTTCCTGTGATATTCATATATTTATACGTAGTTAAATTTATTAACTAAATTGCATTTTAATTTAAGCATGTGGCAAGCCACTTAAAATTTTTTTTTGAAACAAGGCTATTTTAAATGATGTTAGTTTGCCACTAATTCTCTAGGAGGTAAAGTGGAGTCTCTTTGGCAGCGTCGCAGAAGCAAAATAGGGCACTTGACTAGATTCCTAAATTGTACATCTGACCTTTTAGTCTACAATAGCAAAAATCTGCAATAGTTCTTAGTTTTTCCTTATTGAGGCCCATGAGTATCTTTTGTCTTTTCAGATTTTACCCTACTAGTAAGCAATGCAGATCCCTTACTTTGATGTTTGATGTTGATGCTAAGTGCTTATTTTATCGTGTAAGGACCTATTGAAAGAAAAGGCTACGGTCCTCTCGGGGTTGAGGCAGCCGCCAGTCTGGCTAACTGAACCGCTTCCTCATTCCCTTTTACTCCCATGTGCCCTGGTACCCATAGCAATTGGATGGTATTGTTCTCAGTCAGATCATTCAGCCTCTCTACACACTCCAGGACCACTGAGGTTTTTATCTCGAAAGATGAGAGAGCCTTGAGTGCCGCCTGGCTTTCGCTTGAAATTTGGATCCTCCCGCTTCGATACTTCTTTCTCAGCACACAGACTGATGACATAGACTTCCGCCTGAGGAGATAACACCTCTCCACCCCCCTGCGGGCACCCTTTTGTCATTTGTAAATGAACGATGCTGTCACCGACTTCGGCCTCTGCAATCCTAGTATGTAATAGCCTATCTATCCATCTGCGGATGTGTGGATATATATCAAGTGCTCTCTCGAGTTCCATCTGGAAGTCAGAGCATACAGAGCAGTGTCTGCAGATCTGTTTCAGAAAGCGTTTTTATACATCGTACAGTTCTATAAGTAACGTAACTTTTCGTCTTACCGTTTTTTCCTGGCAGCCGAGAACGAAACGCTTAGTGCTCCAATTTAAGGATGGCGGTAAGATAACCACCTAAGCATCCTGCTGTCCAAAAAATAACTAATGGTGATTTCGTTTCTACCAAAAAAATGTTGCCTTTCGATTGCCCCTTTTTCTCTTCGTGTTCGATTCTAAATTAAAGGCAAAGGGTGAGAAAATTTTGTGTGTTATTTCTTAAAATGTCACACCCTGTGAAGCTTTGGCAGGGGATATGGTTGCCCTGGAAATCAGATGGTTGTCTAAAAGAACAATAATATGAAATGCGTGAGCTAGACAAATTTTTCACCGGAGAGGGCATTTTTTGGAAGAAACGTTATCTCCGTGAGCCATTTTAAACTCCACTCATTAAAGACCCTACTCACATAGCAAACCGCATATGCAAATACGAATTATTTTATCAATAACTTGCATGCGTATGTAGTGTATTAATAAGTGCACATAAAAAAAGTAAAACGCATAGCGAATAAAAATAGAAAAAATATTTAAAACTTTCCCATATTAAGCTCAATATCCGCCTATGAAAAATTGCATAAAGTTATCAACACAAAATAAACAAAAAATTCCACAGTTTCAATATCCTTGCATATGAATGTACATATGTATTTATGTAGAGAGTTTGAGTTCCACTAAAAAAAAGAACAGCAAGGACAATAAAAATGAAACCGAATTAAAGTAAATAAAACTTTTCAACTTGTTGTACAGCGGCAAATGTCACTTCGAGTTGTGACACATTGAGTGAGTTGAGTTGAAATCCGAATCGCAGTTGGAGTTGTAGGTAGTTGAAAAGCAGGATAAATAAACAACCGCTCGAAATTGCATACGTACGTATGTATGTGTGTACATACATCACAACAGGACACGCTCAGACAGTTTTATTGTTTATCATATGTCAAAGAGAAATTACGTTACAGAGTTAAAAAGTTGGGGGTGACAGGCACAGTGCGTTGGGGAAGCGAAATTGCGAAATATGGAAAGCAAGCAGAAACCATTTTCCCAGCAATATTTTATATATAAAAGCCTCCAACATTATGATTTGTTTCAGGTTTTTCGTATCAAGATGGAATAAATATTGTTTTTAGAAGAAGAAATTCTCTACATAATTGCAGTGCGACGTACTATGCTGCGCCTAAACACTTTCGTGTAATTAAATGTTATTATTTTCCTAACATGGATACAGGGCGTATGAGTAACATTATTGCCTGTTCATACTTATATGTAAGTATTTCAGACCAGAGATGGGCAAAAGACGTGATTTTCTACGTGACTTATTGTATATTTATAGAGTCTAATTTTATAGAGTCTAATTTTACTAAAATTATATAAAGGAATTGCCAAATTGACGAAATAGCAAGGAAGGACTCGACCACATTCTCCCAAGAAAGTGCAGGGGATAGGTATATCAATGGCCCCATTTGAATGCTATTTAAAAAATCATACGGCTCATTGAGCAATGAACGCGAAAACTCTTAAGTCCATTTTGAAATATGAGTGTTTTTATTTTTTAGAAAATAATTTATGCAACCTCACGTAGGCGGTTTTGCATTTTGTTGATACGCGGTTTAGCATTTTGTTGATACGCGGTTTTGTACTTTAAACGACGATATATAAATAGATATATATACGTACTAAGCATTAATAAAAAGTGCGGTTGATGAATTTGTTGTATTTTTTTGGTGCAAATGTTAGTGAATGCACAGCAAAAAATGTTTACTATTAAAATACTATAATAGTATTAGGAAAGCGATGTGGCGTTTTGAGTTTTTCGATCGGTCAAGGAAAAATAACAATGAATTTTTATTTCAGAGTAATAAAAAAAAACTCAAGAAATTATTTCTATTTTCGATCAAAAAATACAAATTCACGATATAGTCATTAATTCAGGGTGAGAAAATTGTGCTTGAAAAATTAGTTTTAATTCTCATAAAAATACATATCACACATTATATGATTTTCATTTCTAAATAAGTAGTACAATATAACCCAGAAATTATTTATTATAGTCCATCGCAAATTTTAATCAAAATCAGTTTCTTTGATAGAACTCATAGTGATAACGGTAGCTGAGTCTAATGAAAATGTTAGTCTAAATATCAGTGCTTAACCTATTATTATAGTCACTGTGCAACCCAGCAACCCACTATTGTTATCATGCATTAAAGGAGCACAACCCGATAGCAAGAAAAAAATGGCTACAACTTAAAAAATGTAGCGGTAAAAATGGATTGCGGCAAAAAACGCAAATAGCAACCAAAGTGCCACACAAATTGAAACAATTGAATAAACTGTGCAAACAACAACAACAAAAAATCAGCAGCAACTATAAAACAATAAAAAAATACTCCCGAATAAAATACGCATGTAAACAACAACGCAGCGCATACGCACAAATACAAACAAGAAATGCCACGTTGCAGGAAAAGACCCGGCGACTAGTGGAAACACACACACACACA
>NW_016174209.1:0-11155 GCF_001687245.7 Rhagoletis zephyria
CGGTATTCCCTGTACCTGTACACGCTAGTGATATCCACTTTTTGTGCATCGGCACCTACTGTAAGCGTTCCGATAATAACTCTGCAATCATTCCTTGATACCCATAACAACAAGCGAGTATAGTTGCTTTCGCCGTTTTCGACATAATTTTTTGCAGTTTTTCTGGTGGTTAGCCCTGAATTGCCTAATCATATTATCGCCTTTTTTGCTGTAGATATGCAGCTTTCAATCAGCGGATGAATTTTGAATTGATTGTCGTTTCGGTGCAGGCTAGCTCTGCTGCTAACCTCATTGCGAAAATCTCGGCTTGAAATAAGCTGCGATGGGCAGGTAACCTTACTGCCCGCCTGACGTTCGGCTCCTGTTACCTTCCTCCTCAATTATGGTACGCAAACGTCGTTCCCACTTAAACCTAGGTGCGATGTAGTCCGTGCTTCCCACTCCAAACGAAGCTGTGTCCAAAGGTTTTAAAATTGAATTCTACTAAGACCGTCAATCTGCCTGCGGATTTATCAGCATGGTTTTCTGCGAATAGGTCAATGGGCGGTAAACTGAGGATTTTTTCAAGAGCATCATCAGAATTAATTCCAGCAACAATAAAGTATGTTTGTTTTTGCATTAATAAAAAAGCAATAATAATTTTTAGTATTTCAGGAGAAATTGGCATATTCCATTACCAAGAGATTTGAAAAAAACCCAACAAGCTCAATTTAACGTGGGGGCGCCAAAGTAAAATGTTGGCATCGGGAAAATTCAGACCAAGATTTAACCATGAAGCACTAGGTATCTCGATAACTCGATAGTTTTTAAAAACTTTGTGAATTTACTCGATACATTTCACACAAAATTCGTTAACGAATTCCGATAACTACCAATAAATCTAGATAACTCTGCATTTCCAGAACTGGATAAATTTCGATTACTCCAGTCGATACTTCGATTTTGATAGCTCCATAAATTTCCATAGATACCAATCAACAAATTCCGATAACTCGATACTCTCTGGTAAACCAACAAAATTTGATAAATAGTGATAACTCGATAAATTCGTGAAATTCTAAGTCTGAAGTCTCGATAACCCGATATACTTTGAAAATTCAAAAATTCTTCGATTCCATACAGCGACACATTTCGATAACTAGTAACAAATTTCGATAAAACAATATATGTATATCGATAATTCTATAATTTGAAAGAACTCGATATATCACGTCACGTCACGAAGTACGTGATGACATATGATTTCTTTCTCCAAATACCTAAATGTACATACATATATACATACAAGAAATCACCAAAACTCTGCTTACGATGAAAAATCGAAAAAATGTCAACTTCATCCAGGAATCCTAACCAAAAATTAAATTAAGATTTTACAGTTTCACTCACACAAAGAAATGTGGATTTTTAAAGCAATGCCGGCGCAACCATATAAATGCGTACCGCAGCTGCTTCCGCTTCTTTTCATTTCTCTTCTTTGTCCGCATTTAATAGAATAAACATTCTCTAGCTAGCATTCTGCATTGCTGCACTTCCACTCTACGCTCTATCGCCACTCTTTATCGTTTAACGCCTCAAGCGACCCAATTCCCTAATGCACTATTTGCGACTCGTTGCCGCCGACAATTACGCTAACATTTTGCATTGAAGTGGCGCTTTGAAGCCGGTCTCAACCACCTTTCTTCAACACTTCGCCTTCATTTGCTCGAGCAATTTAGCTTACACACATACATACCTATATATATATATATATACACACACTTGGCTGTACTTGCTTTTCTTCGCCTTCCCCTCCTTCTTACCTGCTGCGAGCAGCACTTGCCTTTAATTTGTTTTCTTTTCTTTTGCGCTTTGTGCCTGTACATACTCTTATTTGATCTACACTTTTTTTTCGTGCGCATTCACACATTTCCTGCCCATTTCAACCATTTTCCTTTACTTTCTTTGCATGATGGCCCCTCGTGCAGTGCTTATTTACTACCTCCATCACCGCTACCATTTTATTTAGTACTCGGCTTTTGCCCAGCCAGTCCTTTGGATTTTGGGTAGAGTGCAGGCAGCAAGCTTTACTGCACCGCATGTGCGTGAGACTTTAGTAGCCGTCGCACGTTCGTTCCGGCCTGCATAAAGAATTCCCCTCCCAATCCCTATCTTTATTGCTGCGTAGGCTCCGGCTCCCTACAGCCTTCTCCATTCGCCGTGCAACATTTCCGCTTGCATTTCCAGCTATTTCCGTTACTCGTTGCTTTTAATCGCTTTGCCACATGACGGCGCGCCGTATACAGAATGCAAAGGCAAACACAGCGCACTCATTTTCGTCGTCAACCGAGGCAACCACATACCGGCCATAAAGTGTTGCCGCTGCTGCTGCTGTTGCCTGCTGCCTGCTATTTTGCCACATGCAATTGTTGGTTATGTTGGTGGTTCAAAGAGAAATGACTTTTGTTCGTTCGTTCGTTCACAGTGCCCGCTGACACCGCTGTTTGTGGTCTGCTTTGTGTGTGGCCAGGCTGGTGGGTGGCGTGCAGACGGCCGGCTGGTGGCGTGCATTGTTCGGCAGCTATTTTATACGCATCGCTTTGTTGCTCAATTGCGTAGCCCTTTGCGCTGCAGCTCCCTAATTTCAGCACACCTTTTCACTCTTCCTTCTTTCCTTTCTCCTTCTCTTTCTCGGTATTTATCGCACTCACGACCACTGTTTGTTGAGTGGACTTTTACTTTTATATCTCTTATCTGCATGAGTTCTAACTGCTTTTGTTTTCTCCAACTTTCACGTTCATTCTTTTATTGCGTTGTAATTACTGTCCTACTGTTGCAGCACACACCCACACATACGCACGTACACATAACTATGGCCGCTATTGCAATTGTAGCTGGATTTTTCGCATAATTTCCGGTTAATAAAAACATAGCCATCTGCTGTGCGCGAAATGCTTTCGAGGAGAATCTCTGTGGATGTCCACCTTGTTTGGCTGCAACAGCACGTAAGCCCGAACACAGGCGTATACAGATCTGTGTTGCCAGGTAGTTAAACTAAGAAATCGTCAAATCGGTTCTCGAAAATCATGCTTGTTATTTAAAAATCGTCAACCCACTCCCATTCCCTCAATCGTTATCGTCACTCTCTACTTGCGGTAGCCCCAGGAAGCGTGCAGCCTCGACGGGGTCTGTCCATAGGGACAGGGACGTTAGTAGGGTGGGATTCAGAGGGCAGAGGGTCTTCGCTACCGGGGGAAAGGAGGGTTAGCGGACGATAAGAATCTCCGTTGTGGGCTGGTTTCCCCAGTCTGAGCAGTGAGATCACTCTCCCCCTCTTCCAGATGTCTGGAATGACGAGAGTGGCCATCGGCAGATTGAGGACCTCCGTTAGGTACGCTACTCCCGCAGGACCCAGACTTTTAAGCATCAACATGCAAATTCCGTCGGGTCGAATGGCTTTGGAGGCTTTCGCCTTCCCGATGGTTATTATTATTATGGTTGGGGATAAAGCACTGCGACCTTAAGATCTATTGTGCCCCCTTCATGGATTATAGAGTGTCCATTAATCCAGTAACCGAGAGAAACTTTAGTATGCAACCTAAATCTACGGATTCCACTTCGCCTTTGGTTAACACATGTTCACCCAGGTGCGTTTTGCGTTTGTGCATCAGTGCAGGACATTCTTCTAAGATGTGCTGTGCAGTGTCGTTTTCCGTCCTCCAAAATCTGCATCGCTCATGCGAGTAAATTCCCAGTTTAGTCAGGTGATAGTTCAGCCTGTCCTGTCAGGAAGCGTTTTAGGTTATATGTTCCTAAAAGTGCTTTGGACTGCTCTAGACCTGGTAGATTATCCCAGTAGCGTTTTCTATGAGCCTCTTCCTCTAACCGAACAAGCTCGGAGAGTGCCCCTTTTCCCAGGCCACAGGTCGATGCACCCTTCTTCGCTAGTTTATCGGCAATCTCGTTTCCTTTAATACCAATATGTCCCGGAATCCAGAGAACCCAAACCTGATTGGTCAGATCAAGAGTATTCAGCTTTTCGAGGCACTCCATCACCAGTTTGGATGTTACCTGGTGAAATCTGAGGGCCCTGATAGCCGCTTGGCTGTCAGTCAAGATTGCGATGTTCTGATTCCGGTAGTTTCGCTTGATATTAAAGTCCACGCATCTTTCTATGATGTATGTTTCCGCCTGGAAAATAGACATAGGTTTTCCCATGGGTTCCGAGTATCTTAACCTCGGTCCAACTACCCCTACCCCGGTACCCTCGTCGGTCAATGAGCCATCAGTGTACCAGGTAATCATGTTTTGGTTTATCCGATACGTCTCGGATATGCCAGCCTAGCTCTTCTTATTACTCAGATCAGTTTTAAACCTCTTTGTAAAGCTGTACCCCGGATGCATGATATCCCTCGGTATGACAATTTCAGAGAACTTCTTCGTAAGAATATCTAACTTCCCACGGCTAAGATACCCTTCTGCCCCGATATTGGAACCAGTCATCCGTAGTAAAGCTCTCTTCGCCTGAGTCTGTATGTGAATATGAAGAAGAACCTCCAAGGATGCGGTTGGACAGGTTCTCATGGCTCATGGTTATGTATACGCATGCCAGCCTTTGTAACTTGGAGAGCACTTTGATTGCTCCAAGTTGTGAAGTTCTATCGGCCCAGATGATGGCTCCATAAGCCATCATGGGTCGTACTATAGTCGTGTAGATCCATCTCAGTATCTTTGGTGTGCATCCCCAACACTTTCCTGCCAAGGACCTACACGTCATAAATGATCTTACAGCTTTCTTCGTCGTTTCTTCCACGTGTGCTTTCCAGAGTAGTTTTAGGTCTAGTATCACTCCTAGGACNGCCCCAACTCTTTTTTGCCATGGACCTACATGTCATAAACGTCCCGATGGTTACCCTTACCTCACCGCTGGTGAAAACAAGAGGCGCACTAAGTTTTGGCAGTTTATGCAGTAGGGTGGTCGAAAATAAGTAAAGTCGAAATTTTTATGCTCTCACAACCTAGGATTGTCCTATATCGAAAAAAGTGTACCCCCATTTTTTTATAAAAAAAAATATTTAGAGGTCGCTCAAAGCGCTCTAAATTTTCCATGTACTTTGTATGGGAAAAAACAACTTTTCGTGGAAATGGTTTGGAATTCTTAAAAATCAATATTTTTCGATCGGAAAACTCTGGTTTTCAAAACGAAAGTACAATTTCCCCATTATTGCTCACAGGACAACCCATTAGAAGTGGATGTCTACATTTCCTTTTTATTTTTGTTGACATTTGTTAGTCAATGCGTATTAGGGATGTTAATTTTTTCGCTTTTTACGATCCCGGGATTTCTCGGAATCCCGGGATTAGGCCGGGGATATAGATATTCATTACTTTTCAACAACTTAAATCGAGAAAATTGCTTCTACCTCTCCTACCATAAAATAAATAATTTAATTTTTCCTCTCCGACATCAGGATATATTTTAAAGGACATTGTAATTTCAAAGATATGATTAATTTCAAAAGTTATTTAAAAAATTCAATGCAATGTAGATTAAATATCTGGCTTCCAATTGAAAGCGGAAATTTCTTTACAATTTAAAAAGATAAAAAAATTTTTTGATTCACAAGGACGGTCAGGTAATTTTTAAGCTGATAAAGTTAGAAGGATTTATTTTAAAGGACATTTCAAAAATTATTTAAAGAATTCAATGCAAAGTAAAATAAAAATATAGCTATCAGAGGAAATTTCTTTAGAATTAAAAAAAATAAAACTTTTTGGATTCACAAGGACGAATAGGTAATTTTTTAAGCTGATAAAGTTATAAGGATGAAATTCGAAACAAATATTTCGAAATTTCAAGGATAAAATTTTAAAAGGACATTTTTAATATTTACCATTCCTTATGCATCAAAACATTTAATCTGATTAAATTCTACAGACTTTTCTCTTTAATTTGATACCCATACTTCTTCTCTAAGCAAATTTCACTGAAATTTTTAAATAATTTTTGAATTGCTGACGTCAAAGTGAAAAACTAAAAACACAATTTTACAATATTTGGTCCATGGTTTCGCGAATATATTGATTTTTGTGTGTAAAATTTACTATCGCATATATATAAATATAGCCAATACTGGTCAAGAAAAGTAGTTTCTGTTATTGCCATTAGTGCGAATTACAATTCTTGGCAAGTAATCCCGGGATTTTCGGGACCTAATAAAGGGCGGGATCCGGGACTAACATTCCTTACACCTTAGAATTTAGAAGAAAGGCTCGAAAAAATAAGTTTGGTATCTATTTTTAGTCAGGTATATAAAAATCTTTTAGTTTGGGTTAAAGATTTTTGTATTATAGGGTTAAAAGCCCAATAATTTTCTGCAAAAAAAAACGATTAATCGCCACTAAAACAGCTGACACTTAAAAACTGCACACCGAGAAGAAATCGTCATTTGCTTGTCGAATTCACCAAATCGTCAAGACAG
The DNA here is from genome assembly GCF_001687245.7 of Rhagoletis zephyria. Classification (NCBI taxonomy): domain Eukaryota; kingdom Metazoa; phylum Arthropoda; class Insecta; order Diptera; family Tephritidae; genus Rhagoletis; species Rhagoletis zephyria. The sequence continues at coordinate 6,462 of NW_016174209.1, forward strand.
TTAAAAATCTTCCAAATGACGGCCAAATCGTCAACCTGGCAACACTAATACATACATGCATGCAATTGTATAATCCACACTGTTACTTACATATGTATAGTGTTCAAGGCTTAAAAAAGCTACCTTTACTTTTTTTTCCTCGTCTACCCATAACCATCTGTTGGCCTTGCGCTATTTTTTGGTTTTTGCTTTTATCTTTGTTCTTTTTTTGTCATTTGCAATTTTATGTCCTACAAATTGCTGCGAATATTTAATTTCTTGCTGTGACATCGAAAAAATTCGCTTACATTAAAATCTGGCACAGCTCGATTGAAATTAAGCGCATGGCAATCCATGGTGGCTTTTAGGGGCATCGAGAAAAAATTGCAAAAATATTCACTCGGCAATGAAATAATTATTTTATATTTTTGCTTTGCTTGCTTTTGCAGCTTTGGTAGATGATGATAGGTTTTGTTTGATCATCGACGGTACACTAAATGAAAGCAACTAAATAGTCTTTAGTAAAAAATACAGAAAAAGGAAAAGTGGCACCAAACTAGCCAATGGCTTTATGGAAGAAGCGTCTTACATCAGAACAGCCAATCGAATAGTTTTCGATATCTTCATCGATACATTTATTGATATGTTAAATTTTTTTTTTGTTGTATCGATAGTTCGGATCAAAAAGCGAATTGCGTGAAAATGTTCGGCTGTAAAAACCATCTTTTTGCTCTTTTTAAATAGCCTCAGCAGTTTTCGAGTTATATGTAGGTTATCGAGCAATGCAGATATTTATAAATATTTTCATTTTTAAAAGGAAGAAATAGGAACATAAAATAAATGTGCCCGTTAATTCATAAAATTGCGTACGTGGGGCCAAAAAGGTTTTATTAGGGCGCGGGCATCATAGTAAGAAACTCTTTATTATCTTCCAAATTGGAAAATTTTGGCGTAGACGAGCAGTGTACACCAAATTTCAAAAAAAAAAATATTTTTGTAAAATTTGCGCCTCTTTTTCTAGAATTTGTGAACGATAATGCAAACCAATTTTGACGTTCTTTCATATTTATGCTTTTATGGTGGAAACCAGCATACAATATGAGTTTCTCAAAATCGGATAACATTTACTATTTCCGCTCACAAGGCCTGCAGGCGAAGCAGCGCGTCGACATTTTCCAGATTTCTTCACTCTTAAATGTAGAATAGCGCATATACGAAATGTCAGGGAATTTGTAGGAGGTTACTACTTTTGGCCGCAGCTTATATGGGAACGTCCCACTGTGCGGCGCGCCCTTTGAGAAATCTGATTCGAGTCCTCGGGTGGCAGAGTTTTTTTCTCGTTTTTTAATTAACATTTTATTTTTATTTTATCGCTTTAACTTTTCTCTTTTTAATGTATTTTACTTTTAATTTTTAGATGTTATTCTTTTTAAAAGAATATTTTTTTATTTCATTAAAATTTTAGGAACTTATTTTATTTTTGATTTTTTTCTTGTTTAATTTTCTTTTAATATGTAGATTTTATTGTCAAAAAAAGATAAATATTTATTTTTCATTTAATTTTTATGAACTAACTTTATTTATTTTTTTCTTTTTAATACAATTTTTTTGTTAATGTCAAAATATTTTAATTTCAAGATTTAAGGGCTGTTTCCAGCTCTCCATTTATTTTTATTATTTATGAAAAATTCATTTAAAATGAAAAAAATTCCTAAATCAGTTTGAAACTCTCAAGAAAAAATGCTCGTATACTCATTTCTTCAAGAAAATGTATAGCAAAAGCAAAGTGCTTTTTCAAGCAACAGAAGTAATGAAAAATATTTCTTGTGAGTTTCCTTGATAATAATCTTTAATAATACCAGCTGTATTATTATTAATGGTATTAATCTCTCGATTCTGTGTTAAAAATATATATATTTTTTAAGATTTTCAAGTACTATTTTCTTTTTTGATATATGTAAATATATTCTTTTAACTAAATTTTTAGATTTTATTGTTTAAAAAAAAAATAAAAAATATATTACTTTTTTGTTTTATTTAATTTTTAAAAATAATTTTATTTATATATGCGGGTACTAGAAAGAAGAGGTTTTACTTCAGTCGCGCGTGGGGTCCACGGAAGATCGATCCCAGCTGGGAGTAATGTCTAGAATTAGAAAACTTTATTCTAAAAGCGGTCGCTCCTCGGTAGGCAATATAAAACTTCTGAGTGTATTTCTGTGATGAAAAAGCTTCCCGCCATTGAGTGATGGTATATTGCAACTAAATATTGTATATCGTTTTATGGTTAATGTTTCAGTTACAACAAGATTAACCACTGTAATATTTCTTCTTCTTCAATTAGATTTCCCTACGACTAAATACCAGATACTCCTGCATATTTAAAGCCTATGTGGCTTCCGAAGAAGAATGAGGTAGCCTCGATTCCATTACGGAGGATATAAAACCCCATTCTGTCGTTTCTATTTCGTAGCCGTTCTCCTGTAGATCACTGCGAACTGGTGAAGAATTATTTTTTTTTGTTTTCTATTAAATACTTAACCAAAAGTGTTTCTACAGTTGCCGAAATAATCGATTTTGCCACTACTTCGATGTAATCTACAGCTTTCAAGCTTTTGCAAAACAATGAAAACAGCTTTATTAGAGTAGAAAAGCTACCAAAATATTAATACCTCAAAAAAGCCATACAAAGTTCAATGAAAATCAATTTCATTATTATACAAAAGAAAAGCATTTCATTTTCACTAGTTCACTGCTAGTTGTACATATATATACATATACATATATGTATATCTACACATTTCACTTAAAATCTTTCACAGGTTTTCTCTCGTTTGAAGCCACAAAAAAGCGATGAACAATGCAACAAAACCAGGACCTGTGTCAAAATTAAAAATTTCAATCACCTGCTAGCTATGCAAAGACACTCTTGAAGAGCGGTAGAAGGGAGTTCATTTGCGCTTTTGCAACCAAATCTATGTATATGCATTCTTTTCAATGTTCTCATCTAGCTATTGATACTATAGTTTTGACCCAAAATATTTACATACATACATATATGAATGTACTTTCACATAAACGGTGTTGTTGGAAAAAGTCGAACTTGACTGATTTTTTCATTTAGAGCATTTTTGGCAAATCAACAACCGTAAAAAAAGCACCGTCAAACCCACAAAAGTGCTACCAACAGCAACAACATCAATAAAATAGAACTGCATCGTTTGTAACAGTTAGTGTGAAGCAGTCAGTCAGTCAGTCAGTCAGTCAGTTATCCAGCATCCACTGATGGTTGAGTGAATGTAAAGGCAAAAGAAGTAAAAGGTGTGTAGGAGAACAGTTGGCTTAGCACAAAACCGTATGAACCACAAAAACGAATTCGTAGCTGTTGGCATTGGTTTCTTTTACATATTTTTTTCTTATTTTAGTTTTAGCTTTACTTTAACCTCTTTTTGGTTGTAGGTTGCAGCTGCTGTAGTCGGGTATTTTGTAGTTATGTAGTTGCTGCATTTGTGGCTTGGGACAAAAGCAATTGAGTTGGTCAACAAAAAAAAAAAAAAAAGAAAGCAATTTAGGATATGGAAATATGCACATACATACATACATAGAAGCAATTGACTAGTACAGCTATATGCACATACATATATAGCCATACATATGCAGTAAATTTGATTGGCTACAGACCACACTGTGGTGGTACTGAGTTACAGGACATTATGATAATGATAACAGCATTGATAACAATAAGCATTTAGATGACAATAACGGCAACGAAAATTTAAATGAAAATGAAAATAAAAATAAAAACGGAAACGAAAACGAAATCCAAAACCAGAACGAAATGTAAACTAAACGAAGTCGAAAACAAACGAAAATGAAACGAAGAATTTAAAACGAAACGGCTAAGAAACAAATGAAGATGCGAAATAAAAATATGTATACAGGAATTTGAAGTCGAAGTCGAAGACAACCCGAAACTGAAACCGAAATCAACTGAAAAAAAATTGTATCGACAATATGAATAAAACCAAAATGGAAATTTTAAATGAAAATGACAACAGAAATGGAAACAAAAACCAAAAGCAAGATAACTAAGGTTATGAAGTACCAAAAGCAACCTACCAAAAAATTATCATTAACCAATAATCAAATCTCAGAAACAAGACCATCGAAAGGGTGTGAAACGAAACACAAACGAAACGAACACAAAATAAAAATTAACTGAAACGAAATCCAAGTCGACGATAATCCGAAACTTAACGAAAAATACACAGACAAAAACTAGATTAAAAATTAAAATGAATACGGCAAAGGAAACGAAAACCAAAACAAGAACGGAATGTAAACGAAATTAAAAAGAAACGAAAACAAAGCGAAACCAAAATTATCGAAAAAAACGAAACGAAAAAAAATACAAAATAAAAGTGAAATTAAACGAAATCGAAGTCGAAGTCGAAGACAACCCGAAACTGAAACCGAAATCAACTGAAAAAAAATTGTATCGACAATTTGAATAAACCCAAAATGGAAATTTTAAATGAAAATGACAACAGAAATGGAAACAAAAACCAAAAGCAAGACAAATAAGCTTACGAAATACCAAAAGCAACCTACCAAAAAATGATCAATAACCAATAATCAAATCTCAGAAACAAGACCATCGAAAGGATGTGAAACGAAACACAAACGAAACGGACACAAAATAAAAATTAACTGAA
>NW_016174210.1:0-11154 GCF_001687245.7 Rhagoletis zephyria
CTCATAATAGGGGCCTTAGTTTAAACCACGGTCGTGTACTGAAAAACTGGCCCTAAGAGAGTTTAAGTGTAGTCTTTCGAATATATTTTCACATACAATATATTTAAGAAATTTTGTGATCCAAATCTATTTAAGATATATTAACTATAAACAGGTCCATTCTTTTTTTCTCAGAGATCGTGCCAACAGAGTGTTGGGATTTTCTTTCACAAGTAAAACTAGCCATTCGAGCTTGTGTTTAGTATTTACGACGTTAGAACGGCATGAAATTGATAAAAAAATGTTCCAAATAAGTGTCTAGCCACCAAAAAGTAAGAAAACAAATGCAAAATCATAAATTTTTCACAATTTTCTAACACTTCGCTACACCAACGAAAGCAAAATTCGGTTCGACAGAAAATTCGATACTCAACGAAAATGTCGACACGCTTGCATAGTTCATAATACAAATTACACTTTCGATTTTCGATAGCCAGCGAAGATCGAAAATCGAATGCAACTCATAATAAGGGCCACTCTCAGCGCAGTTTTTAAGGAAACAGATCGGAATATGATCAGGTCCACGCCGAAATGACGCTCTTAAGGTTTTTAAATAATATAAAACTTCATCGGAAGAAATTACTGGAATAAAAGCTGAGTTAATCGTACAAAGTTCATACGGATAGTCTCCACTCGTAGAGGAGTCTACCGAATAATTGGACCTAAAGAACTGAGCAAACATGTTAGCAATGAGTTGGCTGTCGCTAGACACAGTATTGCGATAGTGCATAGCGGACGGCAATCCATGTGCCTTACGCTTTGAATTTACGAAACCATAAAATGATTTAGGATTGCGAATTAAATTCTTTTTAATTTAACATAAATATGACTTATAGCATTTCTTATTTAATGCCTCAAAACCGAGTACTTTATGTAATCACCGTGTAAGCCCGTTCTTTTATACAGCGACTTTTTATTTTTCTATTTTTTAAGCTCTTTAGTGAACCATAATTGTGTTGGTTCTTCATGAACAATATTACGTTTTGGTACATACTTTCGACCCTCGACGTCATCTCATCATATTGGCCAAGATAACTTTGGAAGTTCTTTGTTAATTTTTCGGAAATTAGCTTTCGCAAAAACATATCTAGTACTTGAAGTATACAACTTATTATTATGTATTGTCTTTATGATTTCGTAGCTTAACTCAAGAGCGGGATGGTATGCATCCTCTGGCAAAACTAGGGGATCACACCGATTAAGAAAGGACTTCGGAACAACATCAACGTAAACGAGATCCAAGACCTTTCCAAACTTTTTTGGACAAATATTTATTTAGCTCAGTCATTTCCTCTATAAATACATTGTAACTATCTCTAGATGAAACTGGTACAACATCGGTGTCAATAATGTTCCATGAAATCTGTGGCAGATTAAAATCAACGCAATCAATCAAAACAATCATAGTGTCGGAAGGCGTAAGCATTTCATTTACGGACTCAAGTAAAGAAACAAGCTGTGTATATACTGATAAGGCAGAATTAGGAGGGATATAGCAAAGAGTTAAATAAACATAACTCTTACCAGCCTGTACACGTGCACATTTAAATTCGGTATATTCAATGACAGGCGCACTAATTTCCTCGGATGGTATCGACGAATGCACCGCAAAAAGAACACCAACGCCGATTCTGCCGTCGCGGTCGCTCCTGTATACAGCGTTGCCAGGTTGACGTTTTTAACGTTTTTTGGACGTTTTTTGTATCCTGTTGACGTTTGGACGTTTTTTGTGTAAAAAATGACGTTTTTAAATTTTCCAGCAATTTATCTCTATGCACAATATATTCAATGTATAGCGGTACTATTTGCTTGTAGAGTAACTACTTACGCTCACACTTTCGGCCAATTTGTTACTAAATCTTGTAAGTAGAACAGATTTTGAATTATTTTCTTAATAAAGATATTTATTCTTTGGACACATATGACTTAAATATGATGCAAACCAAGCGTCCGCGCATTTTTTTTTTTACTTGGACTAAGAATCCCGCGTTTAGGGCCGTTTGCACCATGTCTAGTTAATTCTAACTCCCAGTTAAACATCTTTATCGACGTTATCGACACCCATCATATAACATGTGATCGATAAAGCAGTTAACGTGCTTAACTGAAGGATGTACCTCCAGTTAGCGTTAACTAGACATGGTGCAAACGGCCCTTAGAGGCTGGTTGTGTAAACACTTGAGGTTACAAAGCTTATTACAATGTTTGCAATTGCATACTAAAAGCCAAATCAAGAAGAGCTGACCCATTGCAACACGCACGCTCGCAAAAGCACTATGTTCCTTATTAGCAGAACGTAATTTAGCATGTTCGACAACCGACCACCTAACCAAATGTCAACAAGAAAAAAAATATTAAAGAAAAAACTTGCACGTTATTACCCTGGAATTTAATGGGCTATCAAACTGCATATTCAAAAAAATTCTAAAAAATCTGAATAAAAACTGGAAAATCTAACTGAAACTTTTCAGATTTTNCCCAGTAATTTATCTCTATGCACAATATATTCAATGTATAGCGGTACTATTTGCTTGTAGAGTAACTACTTTCACACACACACTCACACTTTCGGCCAATTTGTTACTAAATCTTGTAAGTAGAACAGATTTTGAATTANTCCAGCAATTTATCTCTATGCACAATATATTCAATGTATAGCGGTACTATTTGCTTGTAGAGTAACTACTTACGCTCACACTTTCGGCCAATTTGTTACTAAATCTTGTAAGTAGAACAGATTTTGAATTATTTTCTTAATAAAGATATTTATTCTTTGGACACATATGACTTAAATATGATGCAAACCAAGCGTCCGCGCATTTTTTTTTTTACTTGGACTAAGAATCCCGCGTTTAGGGCCGTTTGCACCATGTCTAGTTAATTCTAACTCCCAGTTAAACATCTTTATCGACGTTATCGACACCCATCATATAACATGTGATCGATAAAGCAGTTAACGTGCTTAACTGAAGGATGTACCTCCAGTTAGCGTTAACTAGACATGGTGCAAACGGCCCTTAGAGGCTGGTTGTGTAAACACTTGAGGTTACAAAGCTTATTACAATGTTTGCAATTGCATACTAAAAGCCAAATCAAGAAGAGCTGAGCCATTGCAACACGCACGCTCGCAAAAGCACTATGTTCCTTATTAGCAGAACGTAATTTAGCATGTTCGACAACCGACCACCTAACCAAATGTCAACAAGAAAAAAAATATTAAAGAAAAAACTTGCACGTTATTACCCTGGAATTTAATGGGCTATCAAACTGCATATTCAAAAAAATTCTAAAAAATCTGAATAAAAACTGGAAAATCTAACTGAAACTTTTCAGATTTTTTATAATTTTTGCGCAAAGCTTGAAATGTGGATTTATATTGTGTTAGTTATATAATGAGCTAGGCTTTTATGAAAAATAATAAACATTAAATAAACAAAAGAGAAACAGTTGATTGCAAGCGTATGTATAAAATGATTTTTATATTAACGATCTGAAACCAGTTCACAATAGTGGTATTCACCAACTTGTTGTCAACAGTCATTGCTTGAGCTCGTCTGCTGTTTTGCCAGAGTTCCAGGCCACTTGCTCACTTCGGTGAATACCACTAATGAATTTTGAATGTGCTCTGTCGAAATGACATTTTAATATACCTTACGTACATATGTACCTTTGCATACAATACAAGTAATTTTTAGCAAAAAAAAACAAAAAAACCTACTTCACTCTCATATAATATATATATATATATCTCATGATCCACTGATCCTTAACCAGATTAGTATGGGACCACCTTTAAGACACTACCTTTCCGATGCCAAGAGAATTGTCGACGTGGTCTAAAGTTATTCGGTAACATACATAAAAAATAAATATTCCGACGAACTGATAACCTCCTCCTAACCTAAGTCGATTAAAAAGTGTACTAAGAACAATTCTGTGTGCATACATGGAAAAGACGTTTTTGGGTAGAGAATGACGTGTTTTCTCACCAAGANCTAAAAGCCAAATCAAGAAGAGCTGAGCCATTGCAACACGCACGCTCGCAAAAGCACTATGTTCCTTATTAGCAGAACGTAATTTAGCATGTTCGACAACCGACCAACTAACCAAGTGTCAACAAGAAAAAAAATATTAAAGAAAAAACTTGCACATTATTACCCGGGAATTTAATGGGCTATCAAACTGCATATTCAAAAAAATTCTAAAAAATCTGAATAAAAACTGGAAAATCTAACTGAAACTTTTCAGATTTTTTATAATTTTTGCGCAAAGCTTGAAATGTGGATTTATATTGTGTTAGTTATATAATGAGCTAGGCTTTTATGAAAAATAATAAACATTAAATAAACAAAAGAGAAACAGTTGATTGCAAGCGTATGTATAAAATGATTTTTATATTAACGATCTGAAACCAGTTCACAATAGTGGTATTCACCAACTTGTTGTCAACAGTCATTGCTTGAGCTCGTCTGCTGTTTTGCCAGAGTTCCAGGCCACTTGCTCACTTCGGTGAATACCACTAATGAATTTTGAATGTGCTCTGTCGAAATGACATTTTAATATACCTTACGTACATATGTACCTTTGCATACAATACAAGTAATTTTTAGCAAAAAAAAACAAAAAAACCTACTTCACTCTCATATAATATATATATATATATCTCATGATCCACTGATCCTTAACCAGATTAGTATGGGACCACCTTTAAGACACTACCTTTCCGATGCCAAGAGAATTGTCGACGTGGTCTAAAGTTATTCGGTAACATACATAAAAAATAAATATTCCGACGAACTGATAACCTCCTCCTAACCTAAGTGGATTAAAAAGTGTACTAAGAACAATTCTGTGTGCATACATGGAAAAGACGTTTTTGGGTAGAGAATGACGTGTTTTCTCACCAAGAGGAATGTTTTCTCATGACGAAAACCTGGTAACACTGCCTGTATGCTTGATATTCATTTGGAAGAATTTTGGAATTAAAAATATGAGGTTTGAGCCATTTTCGGTCAAGGAAATAATATTATAATTGCAGTCAAAAGCTTTTAAATATAAGTCAGTTAGTTTGGTATTTAAACCTCTAACGTTTTGATAGTAAATTCTTAAATTAGACTTGCGAGCTAGGTTTTTGAATCAGAATTAAGATTAGAAATTTTAGCTACGTTGTTCTTACTTTTATAAGGTTTATACTCAAGTTTGCGAACAAACGCCCCGGTCGACCAAAATGAATTATTTAGTAGTGAATCAAAATCTTCGGCAGCTACATCAATTTTAAAAGATGAAATATCGCGATCGTATTTAAAATTAAATTTACGAATAAATACATCTTTAGTTTTAATCTTAGTCGATATGTAGNGTCGACGTGGTCTAAAGTTATTCGGTAACATACATAAAAAATAAATATTCCGACGAACTGATAACCTCCTCCTAACCTAAGTGATTAAAAAGTGTACTAAGAACAATTCTGTGTGCATACATGGAAAAGACGTTTTTGGGTAGAGAATGACGTGTTTTCTCACCAAGAGGAATGTTTTCTCATGACGAAAACCTGGTAACACTGCCTGTATGCTTGATATTCATTTGGAAGAATTTTGGAATTAAAAATATGAGGTTTGAGCCATTTTCGGTCAAGGAAATAATATTATAATTGCAGTCAAAAGCTTTTAAATATAAGTCAGTTAGTTTGGTATTTAAACCTCTAACGTTTTGATAGTAAATTCTTAAATTAGACTTGCGAGCTAGGTTTTTGAATCAGAATTAAGATTAGCTACGTTGTTCTTACTTTTATAAGGTTAATACTCAAGTTTGCGAACAAACGCTCCGGTCGACCAAAATGAATTATTTAGTAGTGAATCAAAATCTTCGGCAGCTACATCAATTTTAAAAGATGAAATATCGCGATCGTATTTAAAATTAAATTTACGAATAAATACATCTTTAGTTTTAATCTTAGTCGATATGTAGGACTTTATATCATCCGAAGAAGTGTCGTTAGCAAATCTAGAGACAAAGATTGATGCTCTCGGAGGAATTACAACCAAGTTTTTGTGACTTCAGATATACGGGATACCGAGTTATTCGAAGGATCTATGTTAGATACGGCAGCTTTAGATGCCGATGGTAACACTGTTTTATCGACATGGCTTTAGTTAACGGAAGCTCCAATGCCTGAGGCCATGGATAAGAAAGATTGATTAGATCTAAGGGCTGAGATGGAGGATTTTTCTGTGTAGATTCAGTGACTATCTTTTTAGGTGGACTAATAACACGCCTACGCTTATTTTCTCAACTTTCCTCGTAGTTTGGAGGGTTGTCGAGGCATGTGAAAGACTTAGGGCCGGTTACTCAATGTCTGGTTAACACTAATCTCCGGTAAAACATCGTTATCGACGTTACCGACTCCATGTTATATGCATGGAGCCGAACACGTCGATAATGATGTTTAAACGGAGATTAGTGTTAACCACATATTGAGTAAACGGCCCTTAAACATTTTTTCATAATGCTTAAATTTTTCAACAAGCGCATCGTTCCCAAGAGATCCTTCCCGATTTCAGAAAAACTATTCTGGACTGTCTAAAGAATTTAAATAAATCGACTTCGGTTGATCGGCATTTTTGACCAACGAAGACCCTTTCCCTCATTGATAGTGTCTAACACCCTCACCTCACCCTCACCGCTCAAACCAGCACATTTTATTTCGCAGAGCTAGCATGACACATAGGCGTCGCTCCTAACGTGTCAATTGGCGTAAATACACGACATATTTGAAATGCTATGGATATGTTTGTAGGTTTTTATAAAATATTAGAAGCAAAAAGGCAAACAGTTTTAAAAGCGATTTAGCAAAAGAAAACAATCAGTTGATAAATATTAGCATGAATACCATGTAGCGAACAGTTTTAAATACACTGTATTTTGGCACTTACATAATAAACACAAGCAAACAGCTGTGACAAGGATGAAATAGCAGAAATGACAAACAGAGCAAAATAAATGTGCACAAACAAACACAATTGTAATTGTGGATAAACAAAATCACTTCACAACAACAATATAATTATATGAAAGAAAAGACTCGGCACACACAATCAATAATGTTAAATTAAATTGATCAAATTCACTAGAAATTTTGATATTATGCTCAAATTTAAATTGTTCACCAAACGTTTCTCGATACTTTTTACTTTAATCAATGTTAAAACCCTTNGTTCCCAAGAGATCCTTCCCGATTTCAGAAAAACTATTCTGGACTGTCCACATTAGGTCAAATGATACATTTGGCTGTGCGAAAGTCCAATTTCGNGTGGATAAACAAAATCACTTCACAACAACAATATAATTATATGAAAGAAAAGACTCGGCACACACAATCAATAATGTTAAATTAAATTGATCAAATTCACTAGAAATTTTGATATTATGCTCAAATTTAAATTGTTCACCAAACGTTTCTCGATACTTTTTACTTTAATCAATGTTAAAACCCTTGCAAAATAAGAGATTAGGTGCGTTCATTTAAAACCTCCAGTAAAAACCAACCAACTGCCAAATTTCGGCGAAATGTCATCTGTTCTCTCACAAGAGAAAAATATTCCAAATAGTACGCGAACAGAAAATTGGCAGAAACTTGCAAGTTAGACGAACAGCTGATATAATTTTTGTTTACATTCAAAAGTGTAAAATTTAAAACGTACGAAAAGTCATCGCAAAGTGTTATACTGGCACAGTTTATTATAATAATAAGTTTATAATAATAATTATAATTAAACAAATAACTACTTATTTCTTACAAGTCTAATTAGTCGCATTTGGTAATTTTTAACTTCCAAACCATCAAATTCAATTTTGTGATTTGCGTAAATGCCAACCAGCTGTTTTCCTGTTGGCAAATTGCTGTTGGCAAAAATTTTTCCAGCAGAAACCAGCTGCTTCCCCTCAAAATGAAATGGCACTTTGCTCTCTCAATTTCCCCTACTGTGCAATTTCCCCTACTACGTACGCGAACGCAAAAACTTGTAAGTTTTGGTTAAACATGAACAATTAACAACTACGCGAAACGCAACTATTAAATGAGAGCAAAAACAAACACACCTTCACAGCTTTGACGTTTGCTGATCAAAAATTAGTTTAAATTAGCATTATTTTGATATACTAGGATACATTTTTTGCATGTATTATTTGTTGGAATCTAATCGTAGTAATAAACATTGAACATGCGGAAACTTTGGCCCGTAGTTTTAGTCAGTATTTTTCCATTCTCAGAAACCGATCTGGAAAACAAAGGCCCCTAGTTATAGTCAAAATTAAGTCAACACTAAAGTTAGTTGCAGCTAGTTTGACTGGTACCCCATTGAAAATTATGTAAAAAAGCTGCAATTAACTTTAGAGTCGACTTAATTTTGACTATAACTACGGGCCTTTGTTTCCCAAATCCGTGTCTAAGTATGGGAAAATACTGACTATATGTTAATAAGTTTGTTAAGAGGCCCAAGTTTCCTTTCCATAGATGTACTGTGAAAAAATTACCGCTCGTTTCGGTGGACACATTTGGATACAGTTTTAGACTTTTAATGGATACTATAAAGGCTAAGGAAGTGGCAACACTGCTCCCAAATCATACCTCAGGGAGCATTCTTTAGTTGCTCGCTTAGGATATCTCGTATTTGACTCCTAAACGAGTAATAAAGGAGTAAAAAACCGATAAATCTCTCTTATTGCTCAGAAATCAGGTCAAGGGGAGTACTCTTTTATTCCTCACATAGTGAGATCTCCCTTCAAGTTCTAGTGGGAAAGAAAACAACAGCAAATATTTCTTATAGAAGCATAAGGGGGACCGTTACATACTTTTCAGATTGCGCAAATTAGTGTCAGCATTTATGTAAGACCCCTAGGTTTAAACATTTCACACCATGTCAGTCCAGAGCTTTTACTGGGTGACAAAGTTGTCAGATGGGCTACGTCACCTTCACAATTTCCCCACTTGCGTGGATTCCTGAACATGCAAGCATCCTTGACACCCAGGAAATCATATACCAGTTCATACGTATGTGTGCGTGTAGGTGTATATATTTAAAATATGTATATCGTCGTTTAAAGTACAAAACCGCGTATCAAAACCGTGTATGTGAGGTTGCATAAATTATTTTCTAGAGAGTAAAAACACTCATATTTCAAAACGGTTCTCTTTTTTATAAAGCAATTTCATTTCTGGCTAGTATATTTTAGAACGAATGGATAAGGATTGAGCCAAGAGCTTGTGTGTCAAATCCAATTTTTGGCAGCAAATGTAAGTTACGCGGTTTTGCAGAGTGACGATACGCGGTTTTGTACGTTAAACGACGACATGTAGTTATCTTACCGTTTTATTATTATCATGTTTTACTTTCGTATGATTTCTCCGCAATATAATTCTAATATTAAGCAATTATGTTAGAAGTATCATGTATGTTTTACCTGATTTACTATACACATGCGCGTGATTAAAAAGTTAAATTAAAAAATTAGATAAATAGCAAAATCTGTTTAGCTAATGTAAAATGTTCGTTATGGAGCTTTTCATTGCTATCTTATTTACATACTCGAACAGGAGGCTGGCGGGATGCCCCTTATGGGAGCACTCCCTTATTGTTCGTTCGGGAGGAATGTGGGATGTTTTTCTATGTGCACTCCCATGTTGTGTTTTTGGGAGGTTTATGCGATGGTACTATGGGAGTACTCCCGTATCGCTCCCTTAGGAGGTTTGTGGGATGATATTTCTGTGTGTGCTCCCCCGATTGTTCGTTTAGGAGGTAACAGGGATTACTTCCCCTCCTAGGACATACAATGTTAAAGGGAGTATACATAGGGAGCAACACTCTGCGTATTCGTATACTTCCAAGGGAGTACTCACCGAGCGATCGTACGATGCTCCCAAGTTCTACTGGAATGAACTGGTTACTGCATGAAGTACAAACGCACACTGGCTGGTTGCTAGCATCGCAAATGTGCGGTAGCTTCGTACACGCGACTTGTACGTAAGAGCCGAGTGGCTCAATTTGGCTAACGTGTGCACCATTCATTTACATATGTACATATCCACCTTTTTAAAGTAAAGTCATATTAGAAACTTTTTTTTCAATTTTGGGTATCAATTCAAACCAAGCTATTTATTAAAAAAAAACTTTAAAAGCATCATTTTAGGGAATTATGGTTTGAAAATACGCAATCATAACGCACCAGAATGAAGGTATGTTCGGCATCTTTCCTTGACTGCTTTCAGCGTACGTTCATTCACAATGTCCTCCACATTTATTTCGGATTGCAAAAGTCGAAGCTGAAATAAAAAGGAAATTATTTATTAAACTTATTTTATATTAAAAATTTAATGGTATAAATCGCACAAAGAGAAATTTTCGTTTTCATACTTGTATGGAACGTTTTATGGTGCATTTACATGGTATGAATCTGTTCATAAGCCGTATGAATTTTCCTATAAAAGAAGCAATAGCTCTATGAAGAAATAAATGACTTATATACTTAGCAAGTATTTTTTAGTAAAAAACAAATAAAAAAATTTTTATAATATTTTTATTGAGCTTTGTACAAGCTCAACAAGGAAAACTTGAAAAAGTAACAAAGTCTAAGCGGTAGAAGTTATAGCACTATTTCGGAGATCACCACATCTCCTCATCAGACTTCTTTTTTCTAGACTTCAGCAGGGATCGAACCTGCGTATTCGATGTTCAAAGTCAGAAGCGTTAACCACTGAGCTATGTACATCCCGTAAACTCTTGTTGCTAATTCATTTTCCTTATTCAACCAACTACTATCAAGTGCAGCTGATTTGCCGCTATTTAAACTCGACAGCGTGGTTGTTGTTGTCAATTCTATACATCCATTTGCTTATTTGCTTTTTTGTATAGTTTCAGGCAGGCTCTTCTTAACTATGTATTTGTCAATGTTATTGTGGCTTGTTAACATTTTATTTTTTAATATTTTTATTGAGCTTTGCACCACGATTGTTTATTAGGAAAAATTGAAAAAGCAACAAAGACTAAGCGGTAGAAGTTATAGCACTATTTCGGAGATCACCACATCTCCTCATCAGACTTCTTTTTTCTAGACTTCAGC
>NW_016174211.1:0-11154 GCF_001687245.7 Rhagoletis zephyria
AAATATTCTATGTATTTTATATGGGGGAAAACAATTTTTCGTAGAAATGATATAGA
Organism: Rhagoletis zephyria; assembly: GCF_001687245.7. NCBI lineage: Eukaryota > Metazoa > Arthropoda > Insecta > Diptera > Tephritidae > Rhagoletis > Rhagoletis zephyria. Next base: position 57 of record NW_016174211.1, read on the forward strand.
GTTCTTCAAAATCTATATTTTTTCATCGGAAAACTCTGCTTATCTTTAGAAGACTTCTAATAATAATATTCAATTGTTTCCTTAACCATTTTTCTATACCATTAAAAAATTATTTTTTGCCATATAAATTAGATGGAAAACTTTGAGGGAACTACAAATATTAAAAATATGGGTATGTTTTTTTCTGCATAGAACAATCCTAGGGGGTGAGAGCATTAAAGTTCCAACTTTACCTTTTTTTGGACCACCCCAATATATATTCATAACCACTTATGAAAAATACTTACAAGCGTATATGTACGTTTATATAAGTAGGTACATAAATGTACATATAAGCGTACTTATACACTACATTCACGCACGGCAGCTCATATTTGCATAAATTTTCTTTCCTGTATTCTCTCTTCTCGCTCTTACCTCTTACCCTTTCAGCCAGCATCTATGTGCTTCTTCTTGCCGAACAAAGTTCAGCACTACTCGACCCCACCATGATTTGTCTCCATTTATATTCAAGTGTTTGGTGGCACTCTAAGAGGCTTCTTAGCATTTGCCCTGACCCAAACTTCTACTTACTAAATTAAGAATCGTTCAACGGTAAATGGAAAATGTCTCAGAATTTCTATTTGCATTAAAATGTATGCATGTCTGTAACCGTGAGAACTTGATCTAGATATTTGAAGAGTTTTTTTTTTGGTCTGAGTGTTTGCTTATTTGCTTGAATAAGGAGTCATGACATGACTGAAGCCTTCAAGCTTAAGATTGCCAAGCAAAAAGGTAATTCTTGTGGATTTAAAATTAATGGTCACTGCAGTTGTAAGATTTTTCTCAATAGTTTAAGTTAAATTAGGTATGGGTGGCTAACAAAAATACCTAGTTATCGTTAGAAGATATGGTGGAGTATCGAGAAAGGGTTAGGAGCATCCGAATATTTTTCTTGTTTGACGCCGTAATATCCCAAGCGAGTATACCCGTTTCTCTAAAAGCTATTTCGGGAAAAACTGGGGCCTGTCGCCGCTTATCATTCACGGTATGTGGAAAGCACTGGATAAAATCAGCAATCTGAGAATAATGAAGCCTCTATACTTATTCGTAAAAGTCGCAATAGGGCCCCCTTAGACTGAGGGAATCAAAATTGTGGAAGCAGACCAAGCAGGCGTAACGGAATCAAGGTCGATTTAGATGCCGAAACTGATTACCTCACGTCATCCTGGGATTTTAGTTTTAAGATTCCCAAACACTTTTCAACCCGGGAAGATTGGAAAGCTGGCCTCCTATCGGTAATTGATGGTATTTCCATCTACACCGATGGCTCAAAGATGAAAAAAGGAGTCCGCTCGGATCTGTACTCCAAAGATATTCAAATAAGGCAATCTCATCGCCTGCCTGATAGCTGCAGTATCTTTGAGGCGGAGACCATGGCCGAATAAAAGGCGACTTTTCTCATATGGGATAGTAAGTCTCTGTCAGAAAAAGTCACTTTATTCGTTAACAGCCAGACGGCATTTAACTAGGTTGACATACTTTATACTGACAGTAACAGATTAACATCTGTTAGAAGGATGTGCCTCCCCCTGGCACTCACAGAGGGCATTCACAAATGAACAAAATAACCAATTTGAGAGATTTTATAAGCGAAATTTTTGAAGCTTTTGGGGTGACTGTAAATATTATCCGCTCGGAAAACGGCCTTATACGATTCAATGTGATCATGTTACCCAAATTTCCGCACTATTAGAATTTCTAAATCGAAATTAATGTTTTCGGGCCACGCTAATACACACGAGAAGATGGTGTCCGTGAGCCTTCCAGGTCTTTGGCGTATCCAGACAGCGCTTCTAATGATACTTTACCGAAAACGTCCAGAGTCTCGATTGTCCCAAAAAAAGTCTGAGTTGCAGATTTCGGGGTGTAGGACATTTTCAAAGGAACTTCGTTATGTTGGGTCTCAAAACTGATGTCCAACGACCAATAGTTTGTAACCTTATTCTACTGGTTCAACTTGTGAAATCCGGAATCTCAGAGCGACTTGTATAGTTGAAATCTATTCCATACGACCTTCCCCAACCTGTTTCCATGTATCGTGCATATCTCTCTGCGAAGTGAGCTGCCAAGTTGTGGTCCAATTCAATTTCCACACTCTAATAGCCACGTCTACCATGTTTCGAACCAATCTCTGTCTAGGGCAACTCTGAGCACTGAGACTTTTAACGTGGATAGAGAGTGAATCTCATTAACGCAAGTTTCAATGAAAAGGGCAACATTATCTCGTGCGAGAGCGTCAGCTTTTGATGAGGACGATGGCTGACATAACCGCCATCACATAAATATGATAGACGGGGCAAAGTAAGAAATGCTTTGCAATATTTACTACAGCGACAGGAAAATTCGTTGCCAGGGTTTTGGCGCGAAAGAGACCTTTTCGCCGAGTAATGTCATTCACCTCTGTGAGATAGCTTGTCGCAATAAACTGCATGAAAGCAAGTTTCTTCCACAACACGTTCATTTGCGGTCATAGCAGACGGGCAGATAAGGACAACGCTCCCTTTAAACGAGCTCTATGTCAAATCTCCAGGGCAATTTACTGAAGTCTTAACAGAGACGTGTTCAACCATAGAGGCCTCTGATTTTGTTTACAGCTGTACTTTTACATGTGGTCCGAGTTGCGTAGATTTTCTCCTGTTAAGCCAGAATCCATTTGTGCTCGTATATTCGAAAGTATCTTACTCCAGTCAATGGTGCATCTCAAACACAAAAATTGTGACAAGGTTAGGTATTAGAGGTTCCATAGTTCCATTCTGGGCGACTTTTGTGAGTGTTTTCCAGAAGAAGGCACATTTTACCAACCAAGGTAGCTTTACAAAGAGTAACTTATTCGTATACGAAATAAGCAAGAGGATGTCGAAAAGTTCCAGCCCCGCTATCTCTGTCAAACTGCCAAAGAAGCGTGACCCGAAGTGTTTGAGTGATTAATTCACTTGAGACTTAGGTTCCATATTGCTTCTTATCGCTATACATTTAAGACTCGCTAAAGCACAAAGATTTATTGCTTTTCTCTCAACTTTACACTGCCTCACATATCGTTCCTTTTAAAACGCAAAATCACAAAAAAACACTGCTAATTAAATTCGCTTAAACTTAATTAAGAACCGAAAGCAAATTAAGCAAACACTTAAGCCTCCATGCTTTCAAAATCCTCAAAACAGCAAAATACGCTGGGTTAATAACCCCATTCGGCACGCGTAATAATTTAATTTAGAAGTTGAACAAAAAATTCTAGCAAGAAAAAACCCATTAAAGTCAGCAAATGCAACATAACTTTGCCATATACTTTTGCAGGCGCTGTGGTGGTAGAATGCTCATAAAAAATTTGTATGAAAATAAAGGAATTGAATACAAATTTCAAAGAAAGTTTGCGAGGGAATAACAAAGAATACCATATAGAGGGAATGTGCTGGAGGCAAAAGGCAACGGAAGCGCCACTCGCGTGTGCGAGTGAGTGAAGTGAGAGAGTTAATAACAAGTCAATTAAAAGATGTTAAGCATGATTTATGCATTTTTAAGGAAACGGGCAAAAAACGGGGGTAGGGTTGAATGAGGGATATTACAAAAGAAGGAAAAGTGGCAACAATGAGCATGAAAGGCATAAAAAGCGCAAATGTAAAAAAAAATTTTTAAACTGAGTGAATGATAGGTGAGCAATGAGGACTCCTTTGCCAGAGCAGGGAAATGACGATGGCTAATCGCTTTGTACGTTCGCGTGTGTGTTAGTGTAAAAAGGACATGCTTATCATGAAGCAGCTGAGTGTAAAGCAAAAAAAAAGTAAAAGGCAAAGGGTGCGAGGATAGGGAATAGCTGCTTTCAACATATGCGTGCAACATTTGTGGTTAGCATTCAAAAATATGCTCGACACCCCTAACAACAGCGCTGTAGCACCAACATACCTTTTTTCGGCACCAACAACCCACATGCACGCGCAGTCAAACTCACACCGATGCCTTGGCAATGATTAATCAGCAGAAAAGTCGGTAGAAAATACAGCTGAGAGCTCGCACGTAGAATGATTAAGCATTTTATGTTGTATGTTTACATAAAAGTAGTAAGAGCGTATAAAAATATAAATAAAAAAGTAATAAAAAGGGCGTAAAATACACTTGGATGGGGGGTGGTTGATAAGCATAGAACGATAAAACAAACCCTAAATGGGGTGAGGCGCGCTTCAAATAGACATACAAAAAAGATATTAACGAAGATATATCTGCTGTTATTTATTTAAACAAAATATATACATTTGACCAAAATTCATTGTGCACAATGTCTGCTTTAAAAAAGGTAAGCCTAATGAAACCTCAATACCCGTATCATTATCAGTCACACCATCTTACCTATGCAAACAATGGCGGAAAATGCCACAAACTAGGGAATCATACTTTTTTACCCCAGAATGTTTTGATAAGTCACGGTGGCGGTTAGTTCGTCATACATACCTACATATGTAGGTACTTTTTTAAAATATTTTTGTTAGGTAATTTGAATGCCAAAAAAATATTTTGCCATGAGCATGACTGCAAACAAAAGCGAGAAGCAGAGAAAAAATAAATAAATACCAAATAAGTAAGACCAATGCCAAGGCGCTAAATTACAATGACGAGGCGCGATTTTTATCAGCGTTTTAAAAAATTTAAAATATTGCCTTTTTATTATATGAAATATGAATAACGTCGTTTTGAGGGTATAAAATCTGACTTTTTGGAGATTTTTGATTCAATGTCATAGGTCTTCAAAAGAAGAACAGATTGCTTTATAGTCCGAAAAAGTAATGCAAACAACGAAAATGGCATTATCTAATTTTTAAATTTGTTTTCCACGACTGAAACGATTATTTTACTTATTAATATGAAAAGAAATATTTGAGTCTACAAATCACTTACAAGAATTTCAGCGGCGCTCAATCTGCTTACCGCAAAGGTAAATGCGTTGAAATACCTTCGTACTCTCTGACTTGGTATATATGATCTACTTCTTGGTTGCTGAAGAATAACATCCGTTAATTTTTCTCCGAGTTATCAATATCATGTGTAGAAGAATAGCCAATGGCTCATTAGGAATCGCTGAAGTAAGAATAACGGTTGCATTCAAGTTCTTGGGAATTTAGCTGATCTAGTTCAGAGATGGGCAAAGTGGCTCCCAGGAGCCTTTTGCACTTGGGATCCGGCTTGGCACATTTTGGTGCTAGATGAGGGATAGCATAAAGAGCTAGCATGAAGGAGGAAGAAGAGCATATTAGAATTTCTTGTAGTCCGACTCTCATTACTAATATGTATTTTTGATATCCCCTTTACCCTGAGAATTTGTTTACATCTTGCATAGCACTTGCGGGCTCTTTGAATGCTTTAAGAACCAAAAATCTGTCCAACCCTGATCTAGTTGAACTCTTGAGGAGTACAATGGGGTATAAACGCTGTTCTGGGTATTCAGTTACAGTTGCACGTCTATACTCAATACCGAATTTGGGTTCCAATTCAAATGGAGCCTTGGATTACGACAGAAAGAGGGGTGGGACCACTGCGACGTATTCGGCTTAAGGGCTTACTGAAGTGGCAACATAAATGTGTGTTCGGTTAAGAAACCACCCCCTCCCAGTAAAGGGTTGTGCGTCGGGCTCGGAACCTGCCACGTAGAAACCCTTTCCACTTGCTGTACTGCAATTTTCACTAAATGGCCTGGCAAGGTGGACAGAAAGGAATTTTCTGAGGGTGATCCCTCCATATCCTTCCGTAACTGAGTTCCGCAAGTCTAAAATTATGAAAAGTGGCAAAGATTTTGGTTGTTCTTCGCGGCTAAAATTGGAACATTGAATCCTAGAGAAGGAAAGCGCTCAATGCCCTCTACTCGTGCATGAGTACAATTGAAAAGGACTAGGGACTCTGATGGCAGATAATACATTGGTAGTAAAACCTTTTCCCACCCCTGGTGACATCAAAGCCTATCTAAGCAACCTACAAAGGTTGCAACTTGTAGCACGTCTAAATACAATACAACGGCAGCAATTCGCTCGACGTCTCAGTTAGCAGAAATACCTCGAATATTCTATCTAGGGACATCTAGGTGAAAAGTGCCGGGTGCTCTGAGACCAAAGGCGTCTAACAGGCTGCGAAGAAGTGGCAGCGGCCATGCCATTTTCCTGAAAGCACTTTTTGGAAACATTTTTCGTTTAAAGCCACGACGAGATCCCAATCTTCGCAGGTGTCTCCAAAATGGCTATGGGAACAGCATCTGGCTTCTTCTCCCATAAGCTGTCTATGAAAAGGGCTATAGCTTTTTAGATTACTGTAACAGAGACTAATATGTCGGGTTCGCTAAGACCACTAGTTGATATACGAAGAAGCGGAGAGTTTACTAAGTCTTTCAAATCCGAATGCTGGGCTTCGCACGGCATAGTAACAAGTAACTTTAACGGTTTCTGTAGAAACTGCTGTGCAGAAGGCGCCTCAAATCTTGAAAGCCACTTCTCTGGAACTTAAAGACCTTTGGAAAAACTTATCGCAATTGGCCAGATTAACTAATTCCCTATCACCTCAACTAACTAAATATATACATACATTTATTGTAGTTGTATGTCCTTGTCTAGGGACACATTCTAACTATCAACGAAATTTGTGGAAATTATCAAGTAATTGCACGATTTGCATTTTCTATTCCATTGACTGCTCAATCAGATAATTTAGGGCTACTGGCAAGTAATATTTTTTATATTTTTATGCGCCAAGTCCCGTTAGCAAGTTGCATATTTTGCTTGACTAAATTTAATAACAGCTACAAATTAGTAGTTTATCACGCATTTTATAGGCGTTTTAGATTCACAGATACTTGTAGCTTTGTTGTGTGTCTGAGAAAATGTCGCCTTACATGGTTTTCCTTCTCATTTGTTTTTGTTTTTTTGTTGAAACTTTCAAATTGTTTTGCATTAATTTGACATTTTTATCGCATGTTTTGTGTCGCTGCCACAAGTAATTGGCGTTTGCTGACATTTTCATTTATGCCACAAGCAATTGTTGTCAAGCAATGTTATTTAGGTGATGGCCGTGGGCATAGAAAAATGCAGCCAGCAGACAATTGGACACATACAGACGCACATATGTGGACATGTGCGCGCCAAAATTTTTAGGTGGTAATTAACAATTATTCACGACTGAAAAGATTTGGGCGTCTGAGACGGAGGCGAATTTTAAAATATGGATTTTGGGAAAAAATTACAAAACGGAGGAAATTAAGAAAATAAAGTTTGGGACTGAAATGGAAAATATAAAAAATTAAATAAAGTCATATAAAATAAAATATGAAAAAGAGTTAAATAAAATAAAATATATATACAGTATATTTTGCTTAGCTGCACATCCTTCTTTGCACGAAAAACTTGTGCACTTAACCGAAAAAGGCACTTAAGCGAATTTTCTTTACTACTTCAATGAGGAAGGTATCCAAAATCCAATGAAACCAAATAATAGAGAAGCACTTACCACGTAGAAATTACTGCAAGCGAAATTTTTACCGAATATTATCTAATTATCTGTATAACTACATAAATTTATAGCCATTTTCGTTGCTCTGCGAGATGAACAAAATAAATAAAAAGTTGTAAAATTAGGTTATTGTAGGGCCAGTGCAGGTAAACGTAATACTTTCTTTGATAATTGATACTAGTCGCACAATTTTTAAGGCAGGTATCGCCAATGTGCAGGTATGCTAAATGCATCTATCGGAGCAGTTTCCTTATAAATGTTAAAAATAATGCCTCTGATACGCATTTTGGGGTAGGTATCTTAAATGTGCACTTAAGCATAGAGGCAGCAAAGCAAAATATACTGTACTTAAAATTATAATTGAGTAAAATGTTATAAAGTAAAATAAAATTAAAAAAAATTAACAAAATTTAATTTAACGAAATGAAATAAAATTAAAACTAAGAAAATCGAAAGAAAAAACAAGAACAAATACCAAAAATTAAATTTTATTAAGCAAATTGTAAAATATAAAATAAAACAAATCAAAATTAATCAATTTGAAATTAAACAACAAGAGAATAAAAAAATAAGAAACATTTCAAAAAATAAAAAATTAGTAAAAAAATGTATATGTAAAAATTAAATTTAAATAAAATAAAATAAGATGAAATAAAATAAAACAAAATAAAATAAACCGAAATACATTGAAATTAAATCAAATAAAAAATTAAAAAAGAGAACAACAAAATAATAAATAAAATGGTTAAATTTAGTTAAACATTTTTAACTAAAATACAAGAAAATACAAAATAAAAATTAAATTTAATTTAATTAAATAAAAAAAGGAAACAAAAAAATGAAAATATTAACAAAAATAGAATATGTAAAATAACAAAAAATAAAAAAATATAAAATAAAACGAAATGAAAAAATAAAACATAAGGAAATTTAGTAAAATGTAACAAAGGGTATAAAGAATAACTAAACCAAAGTAAAACAAAAAATTTCAAAAATAAATCAATAACATAAAAAAAATTCTAAAATAATAAAATAAAATATAAGGATAAAAAAGATTTAAAAAAATTAAAGAAAAAACAAATGGGTTATTCACGAAGTCAATTTACGTGTCATAAGTCATAAAATGTTGCAGTAGCGTGGAAGTTTTCTTGTTGGAAAGGAACTAAGGTAATACCATTTTAAATGTATGACTTTATGACTTATCACACTTCATGAAACTTTGTGAGTTGCCAATATGTAAAAATCGAGTTTAAATGCTTAATTTATAAAAAAGCATATATATGTATTTGTTTTCGTCTCAAAATTATTACAAAATGAAATAAAAATATACATATCGTCGTTTAAAGTACAAAACCGCGTATCGTCATTCTATTAAACCGCGTAACTGACATTGGCTGCCAAAAATTGGATTTGCTCACACAAGCTCTTGGCTCAATCCTTATCCATTCGTCCTGAAATATACTAGCCAGAAATGTGATTGCTTTATAAAACAGAGAACAATTTTGAAATATAAGTATTTTTGCTCTAGAAAATAATTTCTACAACTTCATATACGCGGTTTTGCATTTTGCTGATACGCGGTTTTGCACTTTAAACGACGATATGTATATGTATTTCGATACCTGAGTGGAAGATCGACCTAAATCGGCAGCCAGTTCGAAAATGCCCTATCTCAGAAAACTTTTCAAGAACGCCCTATTTCAGAATTTTATTGAAAAACACCCTATCTCATAGTTTGGTTGAAGAACGCCGCATTTCAAAAACCGGCTCTNTTCAATATATTTTCATTTGAGACAGGCCATTTTTGAACCGAATTCTGAGATAGGGTGGTTTTCAATCAAATTCTGAAATAAGGTATTCGTGAAAAGTTTGCGTACTGGCTGCCGAGATAGGTCGTTCTTCCACTCAGGTGTCGATTTGTAGCTAAGTAAATTCAAAACTACACATTTAATTCCCAAAATCTATTAGTTAGCAGAATTTTCATTCAATTTGTGTTTTTATTTTTCACGAATAATTTGAGATCATAAAATATTCAAAAATCCTAAGTAATTCCAATTAACTCGCGAAAATTGTCAAAATTTGTGGCGCTGTCTTTTTTATGCCTGCCAGTCAGTGTCGCCTTTGAGTTATTGCGCCGATTAGCGATTTTCAATTCACACAAATAAATAATGCATGCATTGTAGCTCGCCACGCCCACAGCCATGTGCAACGCCGACTTATCTACATACTTAGGTTTATATGTATTTCCTGCATATTAATGCCGACAAGTTGCAACAATATTTGCATTTTTTATTCACTTCGATTTGTGCGCTGCAGCTGCTGGAGGAATTTGTGGCGTGGCGCGGAGCGACCAGGACCGACGCCTTGGCAAAAGGAAGTTGAAGAAAAATATAGAGAAAATATTGAAAAAAAAACAAACAAATATTTTTCATTGTTGTTGCTTTTGTTGCATTCATTTTCTTGGGAATATTCAGTACTCTGTGCATGAATTTTTTTATTTATTTTTGTTGAATAGGTTGCACCGTTAAAGTGCATCCGCCGCTTAGCCAATTGTAGCAGACAAGCCATTTACATACATGTGTACATATATAAGTATACTATAAATAATTGTGTATGCTTGTAAGTTTGCTCTCTATACACCTCTTCAAATCCACACAGGTGCATACAAATTTGCACATGGTCTAGCCGATCACTTTATGCCACAATAGCGCTTCACATACTTTTTCCCCCCTTTGGTGTACTATATTCCTCTTGATCTTCTTTGCCTCAGCTTCGCGCTAGCCCTTCCTATCGCTCACTCCGTTCACTTTATCCGCTTACCACTTCTCCAGTGCTTTTTAGGAAAATTATTATTCAGGCGACAATGTGACACTGACAGCGGCACAGCGGGCGCGCGATGCTGATAACTCACGTTGCCACAGCCGTTTCACAGTCACACACGCGCATCGTACTCGTACAAAGCTTCGATTTTCGTAGGCAACTGTATAGCAGGTGGCAAGTTGTCTAGTTGTTGTTGTTCCTCTTGTTTTTTTTTACCTCTTTCAAATGCCACACTTTTCGATTTTGCTGTTGGCTTTGGTATTTTGTTTGCTTGCCAAGATTAATGAATGGTTATTGGCAACGACAATTTGTTTTGTTTTTGTGTTTGGTGGTTTGCTTAATGCCGCTCGCTTTTTGTTGGCCCACACATTTTCGATTTTCCATTGACAGCAATTCGACGTGGTCCTTTGAAATATGCGAAAATTAATGAGTGCAATTATCGCCACGAATATGTAAATTCACACCTCGCTTGCCAGATATCAAGACGTTCGCGAGCCAAGTGGGCGCTGAAGCTGGTTTAACCCTCTTAGGAACATAAGCCTATATTTAATTGGAAAATCTTAGGATTGTAATATAAAATGTTACTCTTAAATAAAATAAAAAAATAAAAAAATGCTCATANAAAAAAAAAAAAATCAACACAAAAAAAAATATTTTTATACTTCAAAACATGATACAAAAAAGAAGGTAGTTTCAATAAACAACTTTTTGATTAAAAAGCAGATTTTTGACAATTGCTCAATTGTTAAAAACTCGA